>NW_020174560.1:1681112-1747797 GCF_003031525.2 Neophocaena asiaeorientalis asiaeorientalis
CTCTAGGTGGTCACAAAGCACCGAGCTGATCTCCCTGTGCTATGTGGCTGCTTCCCACTAGCAATCTATTTTACATTTGGTAGTATATATAAGTTCATGCCACTCTTTCTTTCGTCCCAGCTTACACTTCCCCCTCCCTGTGTCCTCAAATCCATTCTGTACGTCTGCATCTTTATTCCTGTCCTGCCCCTAGGTTCTTCAGAAACTTTTTTTTTTTTTTTAGATTCCATATATATGTGTTAGCATACAGTATTGGTTTTTATCTTTCTGACTTGCTTCACTCTGTGTCAGACTCTATGTCCATCCACCTCACTACAAATAACTCAATTTCGTTTCTTTTTATGGCTGAGTAATATTCCATTGTATATATGTGCCACATCTTCTTTATCCATTCATCTGTTGATGGACACTTAGGTTGCTTCCATGTCCTGGCTATTGTAAATAGAGCTGCAATGAACATTGTGGTACATGACTGTTTTTGAATTATGGTTTTCTCAGGGTTTATGCCCAGTAGTCAGATTGCTGGGTCGTATGGTAGTTCTATTTGTAGTTTTTTAAGGAACTTCCATACTGCTCCCCATAGTGGCTGTATCAATTTACATTTCCACCAACAGTGCAAGAGGGTTCCCTTTTCTCAACATCCTCTCCAGCATTTATTGTTTGTAGACTTTTCTTATGATGGCCATTCTGACTGCTGTGAGGTGATACCTCAGTGTAGTTTGGATTTGCCTTTCTCTAATGATTAGTGCTGCATGCATCCTTCCATGTGTTTGTTGGCAACATGTATATCTTCTTTCCAGAAATGTCTACTTAGGTCTTCTGGCCATTTTTGATTGGGTTGTTTGTTTTTTTTGATATTGAGCTGCATGAGCTACTTGTATATTTTGGAGATTAATCCTTTGTCAGTTACTTCATTTGCAAATATTTTCTCCATTTCTGAGGGTGGTCCTTTGGTCTTGTTTATGGTTTCCTTTGCCATGTGACAGCTTTTAAGTTTCATTAGCTCCAATTTGTTTATTTTTGTGTTTATTTCCATTTCTCTAGGAGGTGGGTCAAAAAGGATCTTGCTGTGATTTATGTCATAGAGTGTTCTGCCTATGTTTTCCTCTAAGAGTTTAATAGTGTCTAGCCTTACATTTTGGTCTTTAATCCATTTTGAGTTTATTTTTGTGTATGGTGTTAGGGAGTGTTCTAATTTCATTCTTTTACATGTTGCTGTGCAATTTTCCCAGCACCACTTATGGAAGAGTCTGTCTTTTCTCCACTGTATATTCTTGCCTCCTTTATCAAAGATAAGGTGACCATATGTACTTAGGTTTATCTCTGGGCTTTCTATCCTGTTCCATTGATCTATATTTCTGTTTTTGTGCCAGTACCATACTGTGTTGATTACTGTAGCTTTGTAGTATAGTCTGAAGCCAGGGAGCCTGATTCCTCCAGCTCCATTTTTCTTTCTCAAGATTGCTTTGGCAATGCGAGGTCTATTGTGTTGCCATACAAATCGTGAAAATTTTCGATCTAGTTCTGTGAAAAATGCCAGTGGTAGTTTGATAGGGATTGCATTGAATCTGTAGATTGCTTTGGGTAGTATAGTAATTTCCACAATGTTGATTATTCCAATCCAAGAACATGGTATGTCTCTCCATCTATTTGTATCATCTTTAATTTCTTTCATCAGTGTCTTATAATTTTCTGCATACAGGTCTTTTGTCTCCTTAGATAGGTTTATTCCTAGGCATTTTATTCTTTTTGTTGCAATGATAAATGGGAGTGTTTCATTAATTCTGCATTTAGAATTTTTGTCATTAGTGTATAGGAATGCAAGAGATTTCCGTGCATTAACTTTGTTTCCTGCTACTTTATGAAATTAATTGATTAGCTCTAGTAGTTTTCTGGTAGCATCTTTAGTATCCTCTACATTTAGTATCACGCCATCTGCAAACAGTGACAATTTTACTCCTTGTTTTCCAGTTTGGGTTCCTTTTATTTCTTTTTCTTCTGTGACTGATGTGGCTAAAACTTCCAAAACTATGTTGAATAATAGTGGTGAGAGTGGGCAACCTTGTCTTGTTCTTGAACTTAGAGGAAATGGTTTCAATGTTTCATCATTGAGAACCATGTTAGCTGTGGGTTTGTCATATATGGCCTTAATTATATTGAGGTAAGTTCCCTCTATGCCTTCTTTCTGGAGGGTTTTTATCATAAATGGGTGTTGAATTTTGTGGAAAGCTTTCTCTGTATCTATTGAGATGATCAAATGGTTTTTCTCCTTTAATTTGTTAATATGGTGTATCACATTGACTGATTTGTGTATATTGAAGAATCCTTGCATTCCTGGGATAAACCCCACTTGATCATGGTGTATGATCCTTTTAATGTTCTGTTGGATCCTGTTTGCTAGTATTTTGTTGAATATTTTTGCATGTATGTTCATCAGTGTTATTGGCCTGTAGTTCTCTTCTTTTGTGTCATCTTAGTCTGGTTTGGGTAACAGGGTGATGGTGGCCTTGTAGAATGAGTTTGGGAGTGTTCCTCCCTCTGCTATATTTTGGAAGGGTTTGAGAAGGATAGGTGTTAGCTCTTCTCTAAATGTTTGATAGAATTCGCCTGTGAAGCCATCTGGTCCCTGGCTTTTGTTTGTTGGAAGATATTTAATCACAGTTTCAATTTCAGTGCTTGTGTTTGGTCTGTGTATATTTTCTATTTCTTTCTGGCTCAGTCTCAGAAGGTTGTGCATTTCTCAGAATTTGTCCATTTCTTCCCAGTTGTCCATTTTATTGTCATAGAGTTGCTTGTAGTAATCTCTCATGATCCTTTGTATTTCTGTGGTGTCAGTTTTTACTTCTCCTTTTTCATTTCTAATTCCATTGATTTGAGTCTTCTCCCTTTTTTCTTGATGAGTCTGGCTAATGGTTTATCAATTTTGGTTATCTTCTCAAGAAACCAGCTTTTAAGTTTATTGATCTTTGCTAGAGCTTCCTTCATTTCTTTTTCATTTATTTCTCTTCTGATCTTTATGATTTCTTTCCTTCTGCTAACTCTGGGGGTTTTTCGTTCTTCTTTCTCTAATTGCTTTAGGTGTAAGGTTAGGTTGTTTATTTGAGATGTTTCTTGTTTCTTAAGGTAGGATTGTATTGCTCTAAACTTCCCTCTTAGAACTGCTTTTGCTGTAGCCCATAGGTTTTGCATGGTCGTGTTTTCATAGTCATTTGTTTCTAGGTATTTTTTGATTTCCTCTTTGATTTCTTCAGTGATCTTTCAGTTGTTTAGTAATGCATTTTTAACCTCCATGTGTTTGTATTTTCTACAGATCTTTTCCTGTAACTGATATCTAGTCTCATAGCGTTGTGGTCGGAAAAGATACTTGATACGGTTTCAATTTTCTTAAATTTACCAAGGCATGATTTGTGACCCAAGATGTGATCTATACTGGAGAATGCTCCATGAGCACTTAAGAAGAAAGTGTATTCTCTTGTTTTTGGATGGAATGTCCTGTAAATATCAATTAAGTCCATCTTGTTTAATGTGTCATTTAAAGCTTGTGTTTCCTTATTTATTTTCATTTTGGATGATCTGTCCATTGATGAAAGTGGGGTGTTAAAGTCCCCACTATGATTATGTTACTGTTGATTTCCCCTTTTATGGCTGTTAGTATTTGCCTTATGTATTGAGGTGCTCCTATGTTGGGCGCATAAATATTTACAATTTTTATATTTTCTTCTTGGATTGATCCCTTGATCATTATGTAGTATCCTTCTTTGTCTCTTGTAATTGTGTTTGTTTTAAAGTCTATTTTGTCTGATATGAGAATTGCTACTCCAGCTTTCTTTTGATTTCCATTTGCATGGAATATCTTTTTTCATCCCCTTACTTTCAGTCTGTATGTGTCTCTAGGTCTGAAGTGGGTCTCTTGTAGACAGCATATATACAGGTCTTGTTTTTGTACCCATTCAGCCAGTCTATGTCTTTTGGTTGGAGCATTTAATCTATTTACATTTAAGGTAATTATCAACATGTATGTTCTTATTACCATTTTCTTAATTTTGGGGGGTTTGTTATTGTAGGTCTTTTCCTTCTCTTGTGCTTCCTGCGTAGAGAAGTTCCTTTAGAATTTGTTGTAAAGCTGGTTTGGTGGTGGTGAATTCTCTTAGCTTTTCCTTGTCTGTAAAAGTTTTAATTTCTCCATTAACTCTGAATGGGATCCTTGCTGTGTAAAGTAATCTTGGTTGTATGCATTCCCCTTTCATCACTTTAAATATGTCCTGCCACTCCCTTCTGGCTTGCAGAGTTTCTTATGAAAGATCACCTGTTAACCTTATGGGGATTCCCTTGTATGTTATTTGTTGGTTTTCCCTTGTTGCTTTTAATATTTTTTCTATATATTTAATTTTTGTTAGTTTTATTAATATGTGTCTTGGCGTCTTTCTCCTTGGATTTATCTTGTATGGGACTCTGTTCTTCCTGGACTTAACTATTTTCTTTCTCATATTAGGGAAGTTTTCAACTATAATCTCTTCAAGTATTTTCTCAGTCCCTTTCTTTTTCTCTTCTTCTTCTGGGACCCTATAGTTCAAATGTTGGTGCATTTAATGTTGTCCTAGAGGTCTCTAAGGCTGTCCTCAATTCTTTTCATTCTTTTTTACTTTATTCTGCTCTCTAGTAGTTATTTCCACTATTTTATCTTCCAGGTCACTTATCTGTTCTTCTGCCTCAGTTATTCTGCTACTGATCCCTTCTAGAGAATTCTAATTTCATTTATTGTGTTGTTCATCACTGTTTGTTTGCTCTTTAGTTAAACGTTTCTTGTATTTTCTCCATTCTATTTCCAGGATTTTGGATATCATTACTATCATTATTCTGAATTCTTTTTCAGGTAGACTGCCTATTTCCTCTTCATTTGTTAGGTGCGGTGGGTGTTTACCTTGCTCCTTTATCTGCTGTGTGTTTCTGTGTCTTCTCATTTTGCTTAACTTACTGTGTTTGGGGTCTCCTTTCACAGGCTACATGTTCATATTTCCCATTGTTTTTGGTGTCTGCCCCTAGTGGCTAAGGTTGTTTCAGTGGGTCGTGTAGGCTTCCTGGTCCAGGGAACTAGTGCCTGTGTTCTCACAGATGAGGCTGGATCTTGTCTTTCTGGTGTGTAGGTCCATGTCTGGTGGTGTGTTTGGGGAGGTGTGTGGCCTTATGATTTTAGGCAGCCTCTCTGTTAATGGGTGGGGTTGTGTTCCTCCTTGCTAGTTGTTTGGCATAGGGTGTCCAGCACTGTAGCTTGGTGGTCATTGAGTGGATCTGGTCTTGGCGTTGAGATGGAGATCTATGTGAGATATTCGCCATTAGATATTAAGTGGAGCTGGGAGGTCTCTTGTGGACCAATATCCTGAACTTGGCTCTCCTACCCCATAAGCACAGCTCTGACAACTGGCTGGAGTACCAAGAGACTGTCATCCACATGGCTCAGAATAAAAGGGAGAAAAAAAGGAAAGAAAGAAAGAAGAAGATAAAATAAAATAATGCTATTAAAATAAAAAATAATTATTAAATTTTTTTAAAGTGATAGATAAAAAAGAAAGAAGAGAGCAACCAAACCAAAAAACAAACCCACCAATTATAACATGTCCTAAAAACTATACTAAAAAACAAACACACAATAAATGGACAGAACCCTAGGACAAATGGTAAAAGCAAAGCTATACAGACAAAATCACACACAGAAGCATACATATACACACTCACAAAAAGAGAAAAGTGGGGAAAAATATATATCGCTGCTCCCAAAGTCCACCTCCTCAATTTGGGATGATTCGTTGTCTATTCATGTATTCCACAGATGCAGGTACATCAAGTTGTTTGTGGAGCTTTAATCTGCTGCTCCTGAGGCTGCTGGGAGAGATTTCCCTTCTCTTCTTTGTTCGCACAGCTCCCGGGGTTTAGCTTTGGATTTGGCCCCACCTCTGCGTGTAGGTCGCCTGAGGGCGTCTGTTTTTCGCTTAGACAGGACGGGGTTAAAGGAGCAGCAGACTCGGGGCTCTGGCTTACTCAGGCCGGGGGGAGGGAGGGGTACGGAGTACGGGGTGAGCCTGCGGTGGCAGAGGCAAACGTGATGTTGTAGCAGCCTGAGGCGTGCCTTGCGTTATCCCGGGCAAGTTGTCCCTGGATCACGGGACCCTGGAAGTGGTGAGCTGCACAGGCTCCCGGGAGGGGAGGTGGGGACAGTGACCTGTGCTCCCACACAGGCTTCTTGGTGGCGGCAGCAATGGCCTTAGTGTCTCATGCCTGTCTCTGGGATCCGCGCTGTTAGCCGTGGCTCGCGCCCATCTCGGAGCTCCTTTAAGCAGTGCTCTTAATCCCCTCTCCTTGCGCACCCGGAAACAAAGAGGCAAGAAAAAGTCTCTTGCTTCTTTGGCAGCTCCAGACTTTTTCCCGGACTCCCTCCCGGCTAGCTGTGGCATACTAGCCTCCTTCAGGCTGTGTTCACACAGCTAACCCCAGTCCTCCCTGGGATCCAACCTCCGAAGCCCGAGCCTCAGCTCCCAGCCCCCACCTGTCCTGGCGGGTGAGCAGACAAGTCTCTAGGGCTGGTGAGTGCCGGTCAGCACCAATCCTCTGTGTGGGAACCTCTCCGCTTTGCCCTTTGCACTCCTGTTGCTTCGCTCTCCTCCGTGGCTCTGAAGCTTCCCTCCTCCGCCACCCGCTGTCTCCGCCCACGAAGGGCCTTCCTAGTGTGTGAAAACCTTTCCTCCTTCACAGCTCCCTCCCACTGGTGCAGGTCCCATCCCTATACTTTTGTCTCTGTTTTTTCTTTTTTCTTTTACCCTACACAGGTACGTGGCGAGTTTCTTGCCTTTTGGGAGGTCTGAGGTCTTCTGCCAGCGTTCAGTAGGTGTTCTGTAGGAGCTGTTCCACATGTAGATGTATTTCTGATATATTTGTGGGGAGGAAGGTAAACTCCACGTCTTACTCTTCCACCATCTTGAAGCTCCTCCCCCAGTATCTACTTTCAAGATGACCATGGCTGGCAATCTAGTGCTAACTGCCAGCTATAAACTCAGCCAGGGCTGTGAGCCAGTGGCCTTGGATCCCCTCCAAGGCTGCTTGGTCTTCCTCATTGCATGGCATCTAGGAATTGAGATGGACTTCCTAGAGAAACAGGAAGCAGTATCGTCTAGAGAAAATATGTGAGCCAATGGCCTTGGATCCCCTCCAAGGCTGCTTGGTCTTCCTCATTGCATGGCATCTAGGAATTGAGATGGACTTCCTAGAGAAACAGGAAGCAGTATCGTCTAGAGAAACAGGAAGCAGTATTATCGTCTAGAGAAACAGGAAGCAGTATTATCGTCTATGACCTGGTCTTGGAAGTCACAGAATATCACTTCTGAGGGTAGGCAGAAGCTCACCCTTATTCAAAATGAGGGGACACAGACACTACCTTTTGGTTGTATGAGTGTCACAGTCACATCATATGAGGTTATGTGGATAAGAGATATTGTTGTGGCTATTTTTTAGAAAGTACAATTTGTCTACCTTCAAATTACTAAAGGGGAGAACGTATTTTAAAATCTCCACATATATGGCCTTATTTGCCTCAGTAGTTGTGAGAAGTGGCTAGAATTAGAAAGATTTGGATCCTTTGCATGTATGGACATTTCACTTAGTCTTTTTTTTTTTTCGGTACATGGGCCTCCTCACTGTTGTGGCCTCTCACGTTGCGGAGCACAGGCTCCGGACACGCAGGCTCAGCGGCCATGGCTCATGGGCCCAGACGCTTCACGGCATGTGGGATCTTCCCGGACCGGGGCACGAACCCGTGTCCCCTGCATTTGCAGGCGGACTCTCAACCACTGCACCACCAGGGAAGCCCTCACTTAGTCTTTTTAAAGCTATTTGTTATATGGAAATATTGATATACAATTCATAGGGTTTGTAGTGAGAAAACGTATTTTAACTAGTTAGCATATTACCTGGCTTATATTAAATAGTCAATCAGTGATCATTTTTCAAAAGACAAGGATGACTGGGATACCACTGTTTACATTGTTTCAGAAGTTTTAGCCCAGTGATTCTCAAGTTTCTTTTGGGGAGTAGAACTATTTTCCCCTGATAAACTCTTCTGTAGAGCAACAAGAAAACCAACTAAAGCTTAGCTCTTATTTTTGAGGCAAGACTGGGGGCCTGGAGCTCTACCTTCTAGTTTACCCTATTTCCCATGATGGAGCCAGAGATATCTCCTCAGAAGTTTCAGCCTATATAATAACATGGGAAAGGAAAAGAATTGATATAGCTATTGGATAAGCTATGATGCAATTATCTTCCCCACTCCTGACAATATGATTGTCTATGTAGAAAACTGAGAACTTAAAATCTAATGGAACTGACAAAAGAACTTAGTATACAATTCATATATAATTCATATATATATGAATATATATAAGGATCAACAGAATTCTTATATTAATTCACTCAACAGATATTTACATGTTATGACATGTTCATAACCGGGGATAACAGTGGTGAGAGGGATGGACAGGTCTCTGCTCTTGGGCTTATGCTCTAATGGAGAAGACAGATGCTCAGCTAATTACAGATCAAGATCATTGTTGGAAAGCAAAGAGCACTTACTTGTTTACTTTTTAGTTTTCCTACTGCACCCACTGGGGTGCAGGTTCAGTCACAAGTAGCAGTAAATTTTATACAGGAAAAAAGCAAATGGCTGAGATAGCAAATAAAAGAGGCTGAGGAGGAGAGTCTATGGAAGGAAGATTCAGGCTGATACCCAAAGGATGAGAATGAGTGAAGGGTGTGGGGAAAGCTGCTGAGGCAGAGAAAAGAGTGAGGACCATGTTTCTGAGGTAAGGACATTCTTGGCACAACCCAGAAACTAAGGAACAGCAGGCTGGAGCCTAGTGAGTGAGGGGAGAGTGGAGAAAATGGGGATGAAGATGCAGGAAGGGCCAATCAGATGGCAGAGGACTCTGTAGGCTAGGGGAAGAAGTTTGAATGTTATTTAATGCACCCCTAAGCCAATGAATGGTTGTAAGGAGTGGGGTGACAGGATGACTCAGCATTTTAATACAGCACTCTGTGTGTCTCTGTGTTGGGCGCGGACTCCATCAGGGAGACCATCAGAAGGTCACTGGGCAATCAGGGGAACCGTCATGTGGCTTTGGCTAGGTGGGTAGTACAGATGGAAAGCAGTGGAAAAATCCAAGCTATGTGGGAAGTAGAAATAGCAAAAACTGTTGACAAATCATATGTGGGGTTTGAAGGAAAGAGAGGAGTATCATTGTAAGGTTTTTAAACTTCCAAACAAAATCTGATCTACCCTCATGGACACACAACCCTAGTGAGACAGTGTGTAGAGAGGACCTGAATGAGACCTTTTCTAGGTGGAAGTGGCCTAAATTAAGTTGCCTGAAGTTGCGAAGAGCATAGTCTACAATCTCAGTCAGGCTTTGGATCCAAACGTGAGTGCTCCACTTTAAGAGAGGAACCCATATTTATGCTGATTCATATGGAGGTGCAGCCCTGCAGTCTGGAGATCACAACCCAGCTGAAACCCTAGACGTGGTCTGAAACATCCTAGTGCTGAACTTGGATCCCCTGTGGTGATTTGTGTATTACGAAGGGACTTCGTAATACAATACTTTCAGCTAGTCTCTGGAATCCCCTTACTGGAAGGAAGGTGGTTGATGATTTTATTCTCTGATCACTTCCAGTAGTCTAACAAACCTAGTTTTGTGAATTATCATTTTCATTTAATAAAGTTCACACAAAGCATGTTTTAACAGGAAAAACTATAAACTCATCTTTCATAACACCTAATTTGTATGTCATTATATTTATATTAACAGGCAAAATACACTAGGGACACTTGGTCTTCATGGGTCTGTGACAACATGATTTGACTAACTGGATAACCAAGTTATTATTCAACGTATTACCTCTTTGTACCTCAATTCTATCAGCTGTAAAAGTGGTGGACTAGATAATACATGACATACATAAAATACTTTCTTTAATTAATTGTGTTCATGTGGACTGCAAGCTAAAGATAAGAATTTGCATCTCGTGTATCTTTTCTACAATAGCTGTTATAGCCATGGAAGCATAAAATTTCATACTTAAGGAGAATTCAGGTATGGTCTTTAATTTATTCTGTTACCTATTTATATAGTCACTTATTTGATAAATATTGATCAATATTCAATAAATACCTATCAAACAAATGAGTACATAAATAAATTAACAAAAGAATAAACTACGGGTGATATCTAAATCCTTTTTCAGTATTAAATTTTATAGTTTTATGGCTATAATGTTTCATTAAAGTCTTTTAGGAATGAAAACCTTGTTTACAGATCTAATTGGGTTAGAAGTTAGGTTCACTGCTTCATGTCTATAGATCCTGTATCAGTAATGGGTGATCCAGACATGAGAGATAGGTTCTAGAATCCAACAAAACTAAATCCAAACCTCAGCTTTGCCTTTGACCTACCCATGTGACTGTGGACAAGTTACTTCACGTCTCTAAACTTCAGTTTCTTCATGTAAAATCTGGAGAGTATAATAGAACTGATTTCAAAACTGGTATTGTAAAGATTAAATGAAAACCCTTAGCATATTTTCTGTTATAAAGAGTACTCAGGAGACTTAATCTATTATGAACCAACTTACAAGTGAATATTTTATGAGTTTTGGAGCTTGGTCAGCTTCATCACCCTCTTTTGCTTCTCCATTGCCCTAGCAAGATAAAGCTCTTGAGCATTTTAATAGAGGCAGACATTCAACAGTACAAGTTGAGTAGAATAGAACTAAATTGATTTGGATGGCCCTTGAAACAGATTAACAACAGCTCAGCTATAGAATTTAGAGTTAACTACTGAGATAATACACTTCATAAGGGTTTTACTTTCACTTTACAGAGAGCTTTCATTTGTATTATTATATTTATATCACTGTTAAGTAAACAGGTTTAAAAAATTGAAGTGATTTGCCAGGTTCTTAAAGACCAGAACCAAGATTTTTTATTGCAAAGCTAGTTTTTGTGACCAGGATTCTATCTTGGGAATCCACAAATCAAATTAGTTCTGTACTGTGAAACACATCTCTAGGGAAAGTGAGAAGTTCTGATCTTTACACAGATGTTTTATCCATGATACTATATATTTCATTCACCTTTCAGTTACTTGGGGCCTAGTAGCTTTTACTAGTGAATAAGAACAGATATTCTTTTAATCCCCTAATTAAAAACAAAACCCAAAACACTGATCAATCACAATAGGTAATGCCTAACTTTGTCCCCTGTGCAAAGTTAGGCATTTGTGAACATTCATTATTCATTCATTTTTCATAGTATCTCAGAATGGTGTTTTTCTTCTGCTATTGTTAATGGCAATTATAGTATTACACCTTTATTAGAATTATTTCCTTTATTTGCTTAAATTACACAAACTTCAAATATACAGAAAAGTGTACAGAATAACATTCATGAATCCATCACCCAGTGTATACATTACTATTGTGCCTTATTTGCCTCACACATTTTTAAAGAAATAAAATGTTACAGTTACTGTTGAAGTTAACAGGAATTCTTCCCATTCACATTCACAGTTTTTAGGGCATGTGTATTGTCTGTAAACACTATAAAGTATCTTACTCTGTACGTCCTTCTACAACTTGCTGTCTTCATTCATCAGTGTTTTCAAGAATTATCCATAATTTACAAGTAGATTATTTTTTAATTTCAAAAGCTATACAATGAATAAACCACAATTTATTGATATTTATTTTCTGCTTGGTAGATCATTATGTTTTATCAAAAAACTGTTTTGCCACTAAAACAATGTGCATTGTTATGCAATATTAGCAGTTGTCTCAGGTGTACTAATAGATGTGGAACTGCTGGGCCAGACGGTACGTGTATCCTCAAATTTAATAGGTCTTTTCAAGTTGTTTTTCAAACTATCATTTAAATTTTAACCAGAATACTTTGTCAGAGCTATCATTTCTCTCTATATCCACCAACACCTAATTTTTAAGTTTTTGCCAATTTAACGTAAATGAAATGATGTAATTTATTTTGCACTTCTCCAGTTACTCTGGAAGTTAAGCAACTTTTCATGTGTTCTTATGCTATTTGGGTTTTCTCACTGTTCATATTTTCAATTTCGTTATCTGGGTTTTTCTCACTGATTCCTAGTTCTGTGTATATCATCAATATTGATCCTTGGTTGGCTTTGTGAGTAACAAGTGTCTTCTACAAATCTATGTGTTGGATTTTAATTTATTTATAGTATATAGCTGAACAGGAGTTCTTGCTTTTTAATGTAGACAAAAATCAGTCAAGAGTAAATGCAGAAAAGAACACTCTAGGTACTTCAAGCAGAAAGGAATTTGATGCAGGGAATTAATTGCTGGCTAAGTTCCTAGAATAAGTGTGTATTTGTTTTGTTTTGTTTTCAAATATATGGGGGGGGGCAGGGATTGGCTATTTTTGTTTCCTTTTTATTCCTTTCTTTTATATTTTACATTGTCATCAGAGAATGATATAGATTCTTTCCTGTTGGTTGAAAACATCCTTTGTGGCTTATGGAATCATCAGTTTTAATAAATGTTTTATGAGAGTTTGTAATTGGGTTCTATAAATGCCCTTTATATCAGATATATGAATTATATACTCAAATCTTTCATATCTTTACCAATTTTTTTGTCTACTTGATCAATCCATTTCCTAGTAAAGAGCCTTAAAATCGTCCACTGATTGTAAATTTGATGATTTTTCCTTGTACAGTGAGCCCTTCACATCCATGGGTTTCCTCGATTTAACCAATCACAAATTGAAAACATAAAAAATTTCCAGAAAGTTCCAAAAAGCAAAGCTTGAAAAGGCTACACACAGGCAACTCTTTATGTAGCATTTACATTGTATTAGGTATTATAAGTAATCTAGAGATGATTTAAAGTACATGTGAGGATGTGCATAGGTTATACACAAATATTATACCAATCCATATAAGGGATGTGAGTATCTGCAGATTTTGGTATCCTCAGGGGTCCTGGAATCAATCCCCCCAAATACTGAGGGAAGACTGCCCAGGTAACATCTTTTGCCTTATGTATTTGAGACCATGTTGTGAAATGAATATAAATTTAGGCATTCAGAACTCCTGAAGAGTTGTGTCCTTTGTCCTTTAATTCATGAACTTCTTTCTACTAATTCTTTTCTTGCCTTAAAGTCTGTTTTGTCTGATATTTTTACAGCCACATCAGCTTTCTTTTGTTTAAGGCTTACTTGTGTATATTTTGCATACATTTACCTCTACATTTTCTGTGTAATTGTATTTTAGTTATGTCTCATATAAACACATATAGCTGGGTTTTTGCAAAATTTCTATTTTGAATAATTTCAAATATGAAGAAAATTTGAAGGAAAAGAATAGAAAATATTGCTACCCTTACCTAAATTTATCAGTTGTTCATATTTTGTCACTTTTGCATTTCTATATAGATTACACAATTTTTAACTAACCAATTTGAATGTAAATTGCAGGTATCATGCTACTTCACTCCTGAATTGAACGATTTATACAAAATTGCATAAATTACATTATATATATATATATATCACATACATATGCACACAAGTTCATATACACATATGTTAATCATTTAAAAGTGTATTGCTGAGTAGTACTTGGTTGGTGGATATATCACAATTTGTTTTATCAATTCACCCATTGAAGGACATTTGAGTTGTTTCCAGTTTTTGGCTATTACAAATTAAGATGCTATGAACATTTCTGTCTATATGAACAATGCCATTTTTTTTTCTCTTGGATAAATAACTAGGAATGGAATGGCTAGATTGTATGGTAAGTGTATGTTTTTTTTTTTAACATCTTTATTGGAGTATAATTGCTTTACAATGTTGAGTTAGTTTCTGCTGTACAACAAGGTGAATCAGCTATATGTATATATATATCCCAATAGCCCCTCCCTCTTGCCTCTCCCTCCCACCCTCCCTATCCCACCCCTCCAGGTGATCACAAAGCACCGAGCTGATCTCCCTGTGCTATGCGGCTGCTTCCCACTAGCTATCTATTTTACATTTGGTAGTGTATATATGTCAGTGCTACTCTCTCACTTCGTCCCAGCGTACCCTTCCCCCTTCTGTGTATGTTTAACTTTTAAAGAAATTGTCAGTTTTCCACAGTGTTTGTCCCATTTCCATTCCCATCAGCAATGCAGGAGAGTTCTATTTCTTCCACATCCTTGCCAACACTTACTTTGGTCAATCTTTCTAATTTCAGCTCTCTAAAAGGTGCATATTTATATCTCATATGTGATTTTAATTTATACTACCCTGATGATGAATGATGCTGAGTATCTTTTCATGTTCTTATTGCCATCAGTATATATTCTTGGTGAAATGTCTGTTTAAATCTTTTGCCCATTTTTATTTGTTTGCTTGCTTTCTTATTGTTGCCTTTTGAGAATTTATTCCATTAAATTTTAGCATGCACAGAAGACAATTAATCAATATCTCTTACCCACTTTCTAAAGAAAACTCTGACTTTGTCCTCCCCTGTTTATGTTTTTTGCTGTTTAGAATTTTAGTTTCTCTTTGTTTCCATATGTCCATTTATCTACCTATCTCCCCACCCATACACCTCACCTCTTAACCTCTCTGTTCTCTTCTTGGGGAACTCCAGTCATAAATGTTTTACCTTTTCAATGTGTCCTTCATGTCTCTTAGTTAATCTTTCATGTTTTCCATTTCTTTATATTTCTGTGTTGCTTTCTGGGGAATTTCCTCATAGCCACCTTCTTATTTCCCTCTTGAACTGTGGTAGGACAACTACTTTACCTCCTCTTTTACATTTCTAATTGTAGTGACTGTTAATAGTTTTTATTTGTAAAAGGTGGTTTGCTTCTTTTGGTTCTTTTTCACATTCATTTATCTTTTTCTTAGTGTTCTATTTTCTAGACCTTCTTTTACCTCTTATATTATCACAAATACATGTTGAATAATTACTCTCATATTGGTCTGTTATCTGTGGTTCTTTGGTTCTGATAATCCTGTTTGCACATCTGCTAACTCTCTGACATGGAGAGCTGTTCACTCAGGTCTTTGTAACTCACTTTTTGTACATGCATCTTCTTGTGGGTGTTGTTTACTCTTGGATAATTGCACGTGTCCTAGCAGTGAAAGTGTCACTGGTTTTGATTCTCGCAGGGTCCCAGGCGTTTCAATGGTCCTTTGTGTTAATTTATCTCCTTGTGGCTCCCATTCAGTTGCAGGTAATGTAAATTTAAATTCCATTTCTGGCATAGGCTTGGGGTGTGGTTTCTTCCAGTTGCCTTTTTGTTTCTTTCTACCTAAGGCTTCGGAAAAGCATGAGGTTCCTTGAGGCGCTCCATGGTCTACAAGCTGGGGATTTTCTGGTTTCATGGAATGGAAGGGGCAGCTCTTAGGGGATCCAGGCTCCACGAAGAAGTCCCTGGTCCAGCTTCCCACCAGCTATGGCCCAGCACCACATCTTTAGTCCACGTGTGAGTACTAGAACCACAACCCCAGCCCTTAGAACGTTTGTCTGTTGGGATTTTAGGAAGCCCCAAATATATTATTCCTCACCTGCCATGTTGCTGGAAGTTCCTCTAAAGAGTGTTTTTCACAAAGGAATGAGGCTGGCTTATTATAATAGACACGTCCTAAAGGAGAACAGGTCTTTCTGGACACCCTTCCAACCCTTTACCAGATTTTTGCCACAAAATAAAAATTATTTCCTAATATGACTCTTTCCTTCATTAGCTCTAGTAAAATAAGCATGGTTGTAAATATCAACATACCCAAATGTATATACATTTTACCTTCTGAGTTTAGTAGGTAAGCACACGTTTAAACACATGTAATAAACACAATTTAAACTTCCTGCCTTATATCTTTCATAATGCCATTTATACTCTCATGCTTTTCTTCATTAATCAACTGCTATAAAGTGATAAAGCTGCAGCCTCATCAAAGCCCACCTTTAAAATGGAATTCCTTGACGATATATGAAAATACTTCATAGTCAATGGTTTTTGAAGAAATTCCTTTTTTTAAGCAATTAAACTTTAGTTTAAATATTTTTTTATAAAGAGGACCAAACTTAAGAGTCTTAAGAGTCTCTAACCTCTTGTGCATTTAGTGTAGGGAACTACCCCATCCCTCCTCCCATCCTCATAAAACAGAACAGAACGAGCCTTGAACTGAATACAGCAGTAATTTACCTACGCTGCCAAGTCTAATCATTTTCTCTTCTTGCAAACTGGCATAAATGCAGAGTTTGCCATCAACTTCAAGGCTTTCTTTCAAGTAGAGAAGAAGAAACATTTCAATATATAAATGTAAAACAAGTGGACATTTTAATGAACATTTACTTTGATAGGCAAACTTTGATAGGCAAACATGTTCTATGCTTATTTTATGTGGTTACCTCTTCAATTCTAACTGGTTGTACAATTTTACCCCATTTCACAGATTAGGAAACATGGGTTGCCAGAGTTTACTGGCACCCATGTACTGTTACACTGGTTGATGTTTAAGCTGTCTACTTTATCCAAACCAAAATGCAGCCTGGTGGTAAGAAATATAGCAACATCAAAGGGACTTGAGGGAAGAAAAAGGTCTTTGAGTTGCAAAAGATCAAAATTATACAACCAGCAGAAATCTTGGGTGGACACCATGATACCTTTTTAGATCATCTTCCACCATCCAGGGGGCAAAATACCATTATGGATTAGGTTTCTTAATCCTTTTTGTGAGATGGACCCTTTGGCCTTCTGGGGAATCCCATGGACCTCGTCTCAGAAAAATGTTTTAAAGTGCATAACAGAACGAATGTAATATTGTTCTAGCATCTGACCCCTGAGATTTTCAAGCATCTCTGCTCTGTCCATCTTACCTCCATATCTACTGAACCACTCAGAGATCTTCCCTGGCCTTCTTCAGAGAAGGTAAAGGAGAGACAGCCAAGCAGGTTTGGTGGGTATGGTGTTGGGGAAGAGATGCTTCTGAGATGACATGTCTTCCTTTTCTCTTCTGTCTAGAAGCCTCCCCATTTCCTAGCCTCTCCAGCTTTCCCCAGATCAAGTCCAAAGTTTCTCCAGTCTTCTTTCTTTCCCGTCCTTCCGCAGCTCTCGCGCTGCGGAAACCTTCTCTAGGCCTGCCCCTCACTGGCCCCGCCTCCTCTTCGCCTCTTCCTCCCAAGTCCCGCCTTCTCCCAATCACTTTTCGGTTCCCTGCCAATTACGCTGGGCCACCCTCTCGCCCCGCCCCCGAACACGAACCTAGCCTGTCCTTGGCCTTCCAGGCAGGTTGAGAAGCAGCTACTGCGGAAGGATGGACCTTGGGGCCGGCGGCTTCTCTGAGGAGCAGTTCCGGGAAGCCTTCGCTGAGCTTCAGCAGCCCGCACTTTCCGGGGCCGACTGGGAGCTGCTGGTGGAGACCTTCGGTATCAGCATCTACCGGCTGCTGGACCAGGTAGCTGTAGGCCCGCTGGAGGAGCACGGGGCGACAGCTTACGGGGTTCCCCTGCCCGCGGAGAGTGCGGGGCTGTATCCGGAAGTGCGGACCTCGCGGGTCTTCTGGAACCCAGAGGAGCTAGCTCTGGGGGTGCCTCCCGCCGACTTTGCCCCCTGCTGGTCGCGGGGAGTGGGCAGGTCATCAGAATTTAGGCTCAGGTCTGAGGCCCGACAGGGCAAGTCGTTTGTTACAACTTACTGATAGAGTTAAAAGGTGGGTCTGCTGATTCTTAGCTCCGTGCACTTGCCTGCAAGGGACGTGGAGCCCCGCTCCCGGGTGGATGTCAGTGGTGTCTGTGTGGTGGGAAGTATTTTAGGATTGAATACAGGTAGAAAAGAGACTGGACTTTTCAGAGAGTGGATGTGCAGGGTGATACGTGTGGGGACAGGAGTGTTGCTGAGAAGGGACCTACTGTCATCTCTAGTCATTTTACTGACTTGCTTCGTTTGGATGCTCCCCACTTCCTTGTAAATTGGACTTAATAACTTGTCTGAAGCCTCCCGGGAGAAAGATTAAAAGGGTAGGAGGAATGGAGTTGGGGGCCTGCCTGGAGGGTTTTGGAGCCCCGTGGAATGATGGCCAGTCATCAGTTGCTCTGTGTGCGGGTAGCTGCATGGCAAGTAGCTTAAAAGTCACCTTTAGACAAGGTAAGTGAAGTTGAGGTTTCCTGGCAGAGGATCAGAAGATTAGAGTGTTAGAGAAGGAAGAAGCTCTGAATGTCTGTGAGTACCAGGGTCACTGGGTACAACAGGATGAACAGGAAGCTTAGTAAGGAGCAGGCAGAATTAATTTCTTAGTGTCATTTCAGCAGTTACCTTGTTGCAAAAATGGACATGTTTTCGGACAACATCCTTTTATCTTCTGACCATTTCATTTTCCACACCAGCCATGCCCAGTCATTTGCCAAGTGTTGTCAGTTCACTGCTCAGATGTATCTGATGTCTGGTCCATTTCCCTTCCCTTTCTTTCCTTTACCTTTGCTACTCTGAGTGGCACCTCTTACCTAGAATTGCAGTGACCTCCAAACTAGTTTCTTGGCCTTCCACCTCTCTGATCCCTTCCGTCCTACACACTACAGTCCAATCCAGCACCTGAAGGAGAGGTTGTGATCTTATCACTCTCCTTCCAGTGGCCCTGTTGATTGCAGAATTAACAATAATAATACCTACAGTAATAGCTAACACATTGCATGCTTTCTTAGGCTCCCGGCATTGTTTAAGTGCTTTGCAGGCATTGACTTAATGCTCACATCAACCGCATGTTGTAAGTTCCTATGTATGTATATGTAAGGTACTATGACTATCACCTTTTTACCAATTTGGTAATGGATATGTGGAAAGGTTAAGTTGATTGCTCAAGACTCAGACTGGGATTGGAACTCAGCTATCTAGCTCCAGACCTGTGTGTAAATATGCTCCTGCACTGACTCTGAAAGAGGGCAAGTGCTGCCAGGTGGGCTGTGCACGTGGTACTAGGCTGGTCCCAACTCACATCTCCAGCTTTACCTCCCATGACTTGTCCATACCCCTCCTGTCCTCCAGTCAACCCTGACTGCTCCCCTCACCTCTCCCCAAGGGCTTGTGCTCTTTTGATTTTGTGCCTTTTATCGCACAACATCCACTGCCTGAGCTGAGACAGAGTGACTGGCATTGTATTATGTATTGTTTCCATTGTGTATTGTTATGTAGCAGGTCCCATCTCCCTCCTGTGGGGAGGATGTGAGTGGTATTCAGAATAGTTCCTATCCCTACCAACTGTAAGTCTTATTTCCACCTGTTCTGGGTGTGAGGGCAGTCATGGTACATTGACAGGTCTTTCCGGAGAAGTTTCGTAAGTTGGAGGCTGTACGATTCCCAGAGCTGTGCCCTTGAGCCTCAATAGCTAGGATGGAGGGCCACCTTTATCTCCATCTGTATTAAATGTCAAGAGGCCCTGTTGTGTTGGGTACAAGCCCTTCTTCTTTCTTTCTTCCTTTCCTTTCTTTCTTTCTTTCTTTTCTCTTTCTTTCTTTCTTTTTAACCAGTTGCCAAGTGATGCTGAAGCTCCTGGTCCACAGACCATACTTTGAGAACCACTGATATATGGGGAGCATCTTGCATGGTGCTCAAGGGGGTTCTGACATTGAGAGGCAGGAGAGGGCCCTAGAGATGAGAAGCAGTGGGAACTGAAAGGTAAGGGTGAGAAAAAGGAGTATCTTAAGACAAAAGCAATGCCCACTTTAAGACTCACTCTCCCTGATTTTTAAATTAGTGGTCACTTGGGAGTGAATGTGGTCCCCTGAACAGTGTTGAGAAGTTCCGCTGGAGAGAAAGGCCGTGGGTTACTTACAAATGCTTTCCCAGGGATCTGCAGTCAGATCTCGCTGGAGCTTTAGGCTGGTTACCATGCCAGTAGACATTGTGAACTGTCAATAGATGGTGTGAAACTGGTGTGCAGAGGCTCACATCACTGATTTAGACCAAGAAAGTGTTGGACTGAAAAGATCTGGCTGAGCGCTTGACTTCTTATGTTTTTAAGCCAAGCGTCTGGCACTGTGAGAAGGGACTGCCTTTGTCCTCTCATAGGTCTTCTAATCAATGAGTTTGGTAAGGAGCAGACAGTACTTTCCTAGGGACTGTTCTTTCCTATATTGTTGACCTTCTAAAATACTGAGAGCTTGGATTTACTGGGAAAACTCTGTGGTTAGCCAGGCTGGACTGAGAGAAAGTTTGGCCTTTCTGAGGGAAGCAGAGATTTAACTGCCATGAGAACAGATTTACCTCGATGGATGAGAAGCTTCCACTCCCATTCCCCAGGTGGGATCATAATCCAGTTTGCATCATGGGCTTCTTTACTTCCAGATGATAGGACTCTTCTGCTCCCTTCTCCCACCCTTCTGCCTCTCTCTTAAGGGAGGAGTAGGTACCAGTGTGATTGATGGAACAATTGTTGCACCCAGGACACTTACAGAGCCATATTTACTCATGGGTAGGGCCACCATGTCTTAAAGCTGAACATCATGTGTTGCCTCCTTCTACTTCCTGCCGCTGATCGAGGCTAACTCTCTGTCTCTGTCTGTCTCTTTCTCTGTCTCTCTCCTATTTCATCTTTCCTGAGCATACAACTGGATGGACATGTCAGAGCCTCAGTTCTCCCTCTCCTCACTTGTCTCTCAGGATGAGGGTGTGGTATGAGGCAGTATGAAGATGCTGGTCCCAAGATTTAGATTTGGGGGAATGAAGGGGGAGGGATGAGTAGGATCCCCCTCTTCCGTCTCCAGGTATAAGTCGAACTTTGTGCTCCACAGCTGCCTTTGGGCTGTTTGAATGTGTCCTAGTGAGAAGAAACCTCCAGAATATTGGTTCATGACCCATTCAAGCAGTCTTTCAGGACCTATTGTGTGCCTGCATTTTGCTAAGCCCTGGTGATGCCTGATGAATAAGACAAAGTTCATGCCTTCCAGAAGCTTTAAGACAATAAAACAGACACTTTTTTTTGCTGTGTAGATCTGAGCGCCTGACCTCTACCATTTTTCTTCTGCCTGAAAAGCTTCTTTTAACATTCCTTCTAGAGGAGGTCTGCTAGTGATGAACTCCCTCAGTTTTTGTTTTTTTTTTTTGCGGTACGCAGGCCTCTCACTGTTGAGGCCTCTCCCGCTGCGGAGCACAGGCTCTGGACGCGCAGGCTCAGTGGCCATGGCTCACGGGCCCAGCCGCTCCGCGGCACGTGGGATCTTCCCAGACCAGGGCACGAACCCGTGTCCCCAGCATTGGCAGGCGGACTCTCAATCACTGCGCCACCAGGGAAGCCCCGTCAGTTTTTATTTGTCTGAAAAAGTTTTTATTTCTTCTTCACTCTTGAAGGACAGTTTCATTGGATATAGAATTCTAGTCAGTAACTTATTTCTTTCAAAATATTATATATTTCACTCCACCCTCTTTTTGCAGGGTGGATTCTCAGGAGATGTCTGTTGTAATTCTCATCTGTATTCCTCTGTAGGTAAAGTGCTCCCCCATCCCTCCTGCTACAGCATCTTTCAAGAGTTTCTTTTTCTCTTTGGTTTTCTGAGTTTGAATATGATTTATTTAAGACTTTTCGGTGTTTCTTTTGTATGGTGTGCTCAAGATTGGCAGATTTACTTTGAAGGGTGGTCTGAGCTTAGATGGTAAACCGCCATGTGATTCAAAATAAAATATAGTATATTTGGGGCTTATGATGCAAAGATTTCTCTTTTGCATGTGGAATTGCAGTACAACTCTAGTAATTCAGAGTTTTCCTGGGGTGTATGTTTTAGAAGTGGTGGTGGCAATGGTCTCAAGCAGGGACTGTGAATTTTTTTATGTAAAGAGCCAAATAGAAAATATTTTAGGCTTTACAGGCTAAGAGGCAAAATGGAGGTAATTTTGTATTGACTTATATAACCACTTAAAAATGTAAAAACCATTTTTAGCTTGTGGACTGTGAAAAATAGTCAGCATGACAGATTTAGCAACCCTGGTCTAATGTACAGTTTTGATGCCTAATTGCTCTGTCACTTTAGGATTTATGAACCTAAGACCCTAACTGGGTCTCTGCTTCCCAATCTACAAGCTGGAGATAATTCCTGTCCTGCCAAATTTGTACAGGGATCCAATGAGAGGATACATTTTGAAGCACCTTGTAAATTGAATGGTGTTTGGTTGTGAGATATACCAAGGGTGATCTATGTCCTGATATACCCACCACAGACCTGGTTTACACTTGTCCTGGTGAAAAATTTTATAACACCTCTCTCACTCAAAAGTGTTCTGGTTGGAATGATAAATTATATGGTCACCCTAATGCTATATGCACCCTGAGGGCTTATTAATTTATCTAATGACATGTTGGGAGAGGTCAGTGACTATTTGAGGCAGGATCATAGACTTTGAACTCTGCGGTCACATCGCTGGCTTCAAGTCCAGGTTCTGTTGCAACTAATGAACTTCAAGTTCATTAGTTGTGTGACCTTGGGTGGGTTTCATAACCTTTTGTTTTTATTTTAATAGCTTTTTTGAGGTATCATTTAAGTACCACAAAATTTACTCATTTTAAGTGTACAGTTCACTGATTTTTAGTAAATTTATGGAGTCATGCAGCCTTCCCCAAGCCTAATTTTAGAACAGGTGTGTTACCCCCAAAGAAACCTCCTGCCCATTTGCAGTCATCCCCTGTTCCCATTGCCAATCTCAGACAACCACCAAGCTACTTCCTGTCTCTACAGACTTAACTTTTCCAGGAATTTCTCAGAACTTCTTTAAACCTCAGTTTTGTTGTCTGTAAAATGAGTTTACCAATGGTCCACACCTCATATTTTCATTGCGTAGCTTAAATGGGATGATCCCTGTAATGCGGTCAGCCCAGGGCCTGGTATTCAGTAAGTACTCAACAAGCATTAGCTATCAGTGTTATCTTACCTAGCTATCTGCAGTCCTTCAGGATTAAACATGCCATGTGTTCTTGGAGAGACCTCAAATATTGAACCCGATTTAGTCAGCTGTCTTTCTTCATACAGTCTTCTTCATACACACTGCCCAGTGGCAGCTATAGCTTTGACATCTGCCATTAGGAGTGATTCTTGTTGGTGAAAAATGCTTACTTTTCATACCTTGTGAGCCTGTTACTTGCCACAGAGGGCTGGAGTTGGACAGTTTCCACAGTGGTAGATTGGAGAGGTGTCCTAGGGCCTGAGGAATGGAAATGAGCTCTTCTATGAGAGGCAAAGAAAATTAAGTGCACACTCGAGGGTGCATTTATAGGATTAGAGAGATGTGATTCAACAAGGCTGTCTTGTAGTTAGTGATGTAAATGTGGATAAACACCATAATTGAAGAGAATGAGTGATGCCTTTCTGCAGGTGAAGTGTCAGGGTTTAGGGACAGTGGGGATTACTCCTCTGTGGGATTACTCCTGTGTGGGAATTGCAAATGTGAAACACAAACATTATGACCTTTTGACATTTCTCAGATGTAAACACATTAGCGCTGCAGAATTTATTCTGCTTAGGACAAATAAATGAAATGTTGGCAGCAATGTTTCTCAAAATATTTTAACTCTGTGAATGCAATTTAAAAAATTGAAATTTTTAAAAAATGCATTTGAATTACAATTGGTAAGAAATGTAATGGCTTGATTTTTAGACTAGTAAGCCAGAATAACAGAACATCTCAAAAATTAGTTATGACAGTAGCAAATTGCTAAAGCGTGCCTCCACACCCCTTCCGCTTCTTCACTGATAAAGTAGAGATAATGAGATGCTTATTTCATAGGGTTATTATGAGTATTAATCTCCAAGTACAGTGCCCAGCTCACAGCAGGTGCTGCATAGATGTTAGTTCCTGTAAAATGTGCATTACATTACAGTTCTAAATTATCAGTTCTTTAATCTGGAAAAAGGAGATCATTATTACACCTACCTTATTAGTACTTACTAAGTACTTATTACATACTGGGCACCACAGTAAGAGCTTTAGATGGATTATCTAATTTAATCCTCATAATCATTCCCCTAGGTAGAAACTCTTATTAGACCCACTTTGCAGCTGAGGAAAGCAAGGCTAGTAGGTGGAAGAGCTTAGACCATACCTGGGTTGTGACTCCAAGCCCATTCTATAAATACCATGCTGTATTTCCTGGCACGGGAGTTTTGAGATGACTCTGAAATACTATATGGAAAAATACCACAGCCCTAGCTCATTGAAAGTGATAATATTTATCCTTTCTCCATTTCTGCCTTTTCCTTTTTCCTTGTCTCAGTGCCCCAGAAGCAGCATCTAAAAGATACCTCTTCTGGCTGTTGGAGGCCTATTGGACAAACACACCAGGCTGAAGGACTCATGGGAACATCTCAGTGGGAGGTCCATCCTGGGTGGTCTGGTGCAGGAACACTGGCTTGGGGACTGGAAGGGACAGTTTCCCATCCACGCTTGGCCACCAAGAGTCATCAGTTGACTCTTGGAGAGTCACTGTCACCTTTTCCATAAGGGTCTAAGGCCCCTTCCAGCTCTAAGAGCTTGTGTTGTCTTTACTGAAATTATTAGCTTGTCATTTGGAACAGTGGCTTGGAGCAAATGTGCAGAGAGAATAGAGCTAAATTAGAAGACTTTGTGGGAAGAAGAAGGGGCTGGTGTCACCCTCTTTCTGGCTGTCCCAAGTGTTAACTGTAGGACTCAGGCAACTAATGTAGTGTTTTTGAGCTTCATTTCCTCATGTAAAGGTGGAGATGACACCAATGCCCCTATTGATACCACAGGGCTATGACATAATGAATATAAAACTGAAAACTGCACTGTGTTTAGAGAAACAAATGCTAGTGTTATTGAAAGAACTTACAGCAGGTCCGAGTGATTGGAAGACTTCAAATGCATAATACATGATTGTTGCAGTGACTGCTGACAGATCACCAAAGGAAATACATTCCAAGCTGAAAAACCAAGTATAGGACTATGCCTGATTGTTTTCTCAGGGCCAAGAACATAGTGGGTCCATAAATTTTTTCTGAGTTACATAGTGGAAGGAGATGGAACTTTCTATGATAGTGTGTGTGAGGTTTCAGATATCTGTGCAAAATTAAATATGCTTCAAGTTAGTCCATTAATGGTGTCCATTATCTCTTCTCTTCCTTGACAATTCATTTTAGTAATGCTTATGTATTTCTGTACTATTTTAATGTTTTACACATAGTCATATTTGC
Organism: Neophocaena asiaeorientalis asiaeorientalis; assembly: GCF_003031525.2. Classification (NCBI taxonomy): domain Eukaryota; kingdom Metazoa; phylum Chordata; class Mammalia; order Artiodactyla; family Phocoenidae; genus Neophocaena; species Neophocaena asiaeorientalis. Next base: position 1,706,366 of record NW_020174560.1, read on the forward strand.
TTGTAATGTTTTGTCAGTCTACTTTTCTACTTAAAATAATGTTAAAGCAAAAACAAACCTGGACTTAGGGTTGGGGGTTATTGCAGAAGGGGGAATACTTTGACCATAAGATCCACGAGTATCTCAGAAGTGAGGCAGAAAGGTCTTTCTTTTATAGAGAGAAGTCAGCAAGGCTAGAAGCCATGTATGGGCAAGTGAGATGAAGGTTGCCTGACTGGAGAAGAGAACAGAGAATATCTTACCCTGAGGCCAGTCCGTTCTCAGGAGGTGCTGGATGCTGACTCAGGCTGAGGCTGGGCCAAAGTTTAGGGTCTGGAGGAAGGAGAGGTGCTTAACTAGCTTGGTTAACAAGTATTTTGTTCCAATTGATCAGTGGAATAAGCAGTTTAGCTAATCATTTACAGGGCAATGAAAGGGAATTTAGATGCTCTATGTCTGGCCTTGTGACAGGTAAACAAGGGGCATGTATGTGAGTCTCATCTAAGTCATGAGGGGAAAGGTGGTTCTTTTGTGATAAGCTGTTTTCTGGAACCCAAAGGGTGGGAGATTTTCTTAACTTCTGCTGTTTTCTGGGATGACAGAACTCAAGTACAATTCTTAGTAAGAGCTACCTGTAATAATTAGGATTGCTTTTAGCTGCAAGTAACAGAAAACTGGATTAACAATGACTTAAGCAAAGAGGGGTTTATTTTTCTCACCTAACAAGTAGTTCAGAGGTCAGCAGTTGCTGGCATTGGTTTAGCTGATCAACGACGTTAATAAAACTCTGAATATTTTCACTCTGCTTTCTCATGTTTGTTGTCTTTTAGTCACAAAATAGCTGCTGCAGCTCCAGAAATATATACATTCAAAACAAGAGGGAGGTGTCTTATGGCTATTAACCTCTATGTGTATAGGAGACCAGGAAAGTTTTTAGCTGTGCACATGGCCATAGGGGTTCTCTTAGTAAGAAAGAGAGTATATGCTATAATGAATCTTCTGTTTCTTCTGGGAATTATATTCTACACATGATATTGACTGATTCTCTACCATTGAATAATTCCTTTACCATGTCAAGTATAGGAAATTAAATATCCTATACAGGGAGCATTAGAAGATCATGCAGTGTGTTTTACTTTAGATTAAAAAAAATGAGCCTTTCTTAGAAGTGGTTTTCTGGAGGACCTTCAGGAAAAGCCAAGAACCTCTTCAGTAAACTTATTTGGAGTCATTTATTGAAATGTTAGTATGTTTGGAAACATATCTGCAACAAATGTTGTACAGGAATTATATCTCTAATTTGAAAGAGACTAAATACTGAAGTTTTATGTGGGCAATACTAGAAACATTGCCCAAATAAAACTAAGGTTTATTTTCTTTTTCTATTAAATTGTTTGTACAAACAATGGTACCTAATCCTGAGAAGATACTTCTTTGCTACTGGTGAGACTATAAATAGGTAAAAATTTTTCTTAAAGGTTTAGAAAAAGTTAAAAGAGCATTAAAATGTTAATGTCCTTTACCCTAAAATTTATCTCTAAGGAAGAATTTGCTTTCCTTGTGAAAATGTTAGAATTATGAACCAAGTTTGTCCATACAGAATCATTTTTCCAGCAATGCTCATAATTGTGAAAAATATATGGAAACCGAAATAACTTATAAGAATAATTAAATTAGTTGTTATTGCTCCATAGTTTCAAATTAATATAGTTAAAAATAGGAATACAAGTTGTTTATCCATCTTACTCCCATTTTATAACACATAGAAGTATTTATTTACTCAAAAAACATGTCAAATATTACCAGTGGGTACTTGTGGATTATGGAATTTCACATCATTTTAATTTTCTTTATTATTTTTGGCATCTTCTAACTTTCCTTAATGAATATGAATTATTTCTATAATTATAAAAAATTCACTTTATTTTGTAAAAGATATAATGAAAATGTGAGTATGTTTGCTGAGACCCTCTTTTGAAAGAAATAAGGGGTGAAAAAGTGCTTTGATCCAAGAATTTGGGTGGGGTTGCTCAGAGCCTGAAAAGAACATTTTATTGATAGCCTAGAAAAGGTGTCACAAAGCATTTTGTCCTCTGGAGTTCTGGCATTTCTCAGTTCTGCCACGAAGGAAGTGTTTAAAGGAAGTTGTCCCAATAGTTCATTCTTTTGTATTCAGGTTAATCCCATCTTTCTATTTTTCTCTTCCTAGAGAGCTTTCTGTTTTTCTTTTCTGTGATATGTACAAGACTGAGGTTACTAGGGCTGAAACTATATTCAGAGGGATGGGAACCAGTTCTAGAAAACTGTCTTGATTCATTCAGATAACCAAAGGTAACTCATGTGGAGTTGGGGAGATCATTATCTCTACACATAATTATCCCTTTTGCTTAGTATGTGTAGAAAATGGGGACCCAGTACTCCTGAACGGAAGCTAATTGTCCCTCTCCTAAGACATTAAAATGTGTGTGGGTGTAGATGTGTGGTGTGTACAATCCCTCACTATCTTTCCATCTGTGAACTGGAGGGGAGGGGACAGGAAGGGAAGGAGATGTTTCTCTTGAGTCCTGCCTTTCCTATGGGGCATCCATGGTACAGCATATAAGGAGGTCAGACCTACCAGTTTGTCATTTGCTGGTTGGAAACCCTTGGTATAAAGCCACATACTTTTGGAACTGAAACATCCTTATGAATTCAGTTTCAATTTTACCTTCCATTTCCTGCCAGGTACTTTCATATACATCTGAGATTCCTAAACTGGGATATGCTTATCCCTGGGTTATGCCACCTGAGTCAGGGGACAATTGAAGCCTCAGGATCTCTAGAAAGATTCCCCATGTTTACCCCTTGACCTCAGGTAAGTACCTGGAACGGTGTTTAAGAAGATGGGTTCATTCATGTTTGATTAGCCAATCAGATTGCGTTAGCACATGGAAATATGAATACATATAAAAGCTTCATTTTTGTTTGTTTGTTTGCTTTTGCACTGAAATTAAGAGGCATTGATTTAATTTTAACAATAGAGCCTTTAGACAAGGTGAGGTTCAGGAATTGTTAGCTGCAATTGTATGGAGAGTGAAGCGTGTAGTGTCACCAACTCCAGCCCAGAACCCTCACAGAATATGGCTTAACATGAAAACAAGGAAAATCTCTTGTACTTAGGAATCTAGATATGGTCTTTTACTGAATAAAAGGGACTAGTATGATTTGAGGCTGGTGTGTTGCCCCCTTTTCATACTTTTATACACAAGTCTTTTATAGGGACTTCCCTGTCAGTCCAGTGGTTAAGACTTCACCTTCCAATGCAGTGGGTGAGGGTTCAGTCCCTGGTTGGGGAGCTAAGATCCCACATACCTTGTGGCGAAAACCCCAAAACATAAAACAGAAGCAATATTGTTACAAACTCAATAAAGACTTTAAAAAAAAGTCACTTATAGAAAAATTCTGTCTTGGAATTGGTAAAACAATGTGTTGGGTTTCATTGCGCCCCATGGATATCTAAAACAGTAGTCTGAACCCTGAATGCTAGCTACCTATATGATACCCCTACATGGATGTTTAATAAGCCTCTCAAACTCAACTTGCTCAAGGTAGAACTCTTGGTTACCCTGCAGCCCACAAATCACCTCCTCTGCAAGTTTCCTCTGTCTTAGAAAATGGATCTCCCATCTACCTGGTTGTTTAAGCAAGTGTTATAAGAATTATCCTCAACTTTTGTTTTCTCTGTCCCCACGGCCAGTCTGTCAGCAATTCCTGTTGACATTATTTCCAAAATGTGTCCCTAAATCACTGACTTCTCCCCATCACTGTTGTTACCTTCCTGTCTAATCACCATCATCTCTTTTCTGGACCATAGCACTGGTCTTCTAACTCAGGGGTCCCCAGTCCCCGGGCCACGGACTGGTGCTGGTCTGTGGCCTGTTAGGAACCGCACTGCACAGCAGGAGGTGAGTGGCATGTAAGCGAGCAAAGCTTCATCTGTATTTACAGCCACTCCCCATCGCTCGCATTACCGCCTGAGCTCCACCTTCTGTCAGATCAGCAGTGGCGTTAGAATCCCATAGGAGCGCAAACCCTGCTGTGCATTGCTCACATGAGGGATCTAGGTTGCGTGCTTCTCATGAGAATCTAATGCCTGATGATCTGAGGTGGAGCTGAGGCCGTGATGCTGGCTCTGGGGAGTGGCTGCAAATACAGATTATCATTAGCAGAGAGGTTTGACTACACAGAGACCAAAATAAATCAATTGCTTGCAGACTCATTTCGAAACCCTATCAGTGAATGGCAAGTGAAAACAAGCTCATGGCTCTCACTGATTCTGCAATATGGTGAATTATATAATTATTTCATTAAATATTGCAATATAATAATAATAGAAATAAAGTGCACGATAAATGTAATGCACTTGAGTCATCCCGAAACCATCCTCCACCCTGGTCCGTGGAAAAATTGTCTGCCACGAAACCGGTCCCTAGTGCCAAAAACGTTGGGGGCCGCTGTTCTAACCCATCTCCTTGCTCCCTTATGATCTACTTTCTACCAAGAAGCAAGAATCATCTTTTAAAAGTCATCGCCTATTTAAAGTCATTCCCATATTTAAAATTATTTGTTGGTTTTCCAGAGCAGTTATAAAAATATTTTCACCCCTTTACCCTGGTTTACAAAGCCCTTTGGGCATGACCTCTACTACCTCTCTGACCTCAGCCCTTACCACTCTCCCCCATCACAGTTCTCTGGATCCCCTGACTTTCTGTTCTGTGAGTAAGGCAAACCGTCGGGCCCCCTCCCAACCAGAAGTGGGCTTTCCTCATCTTCCCATGGCTGGATCCTTCTAATATTTAGAAGAAACCGTTCTGATAAATCCCTCATAGAGACATTTCCTGAACACCCGATGATATAGGACACACCACCAGCCCACCAAAACTAGACACCATTTATCACATAACCCTCTTTTATCCTACTTAAATTACCTGGATAGCATATAGCTGTCACCACCTCCAATGCCTAAGGCCAAATATAAGACCCACGAGAGCAGGTTCCTCATCTGCTTTTTTACTATTGTTTCACTAAGACCAAGAGGAGGTGCTCAATAATGGTGCTGCATGAACAGCTGTTTTTCATATGCTGTGTAATCTCAACCTGAGAATCAATAGGTTGTTTCTATCTGTTCTGTTTTTATAGCAGACTGGACTGTATGAGTATAAGGTCTTTGGCTTTCTGGAGGATTGCTCACCGGATCTACTTGCAGATGTCTTTATGGACTTAGACTATAGAAAACAGTGGGACCAATATGTTAAAGGTGAGTGACACAATTTAACAAAACCAGTTAGAAAGTAGAATCTAATGTTATTTATTCTAGCCAGCAGTAAGCAAAAGGTTTAATTTTTACTATGTTTCATTTTTAATTTTGGCATATATGTCTTAAAGTTCTAGGTTAAAATGTGACTTTGCTAATCTTAGGATTTGCTCCTTGCATACTATTAGAGTCACTCTCCAGTTTGCTCTGAGGGCTGCTTTGTTCTTATTATAAGTTCGTTGTCATCTCATAAACCTAGGTGGTCATGGAAAGCTTCTTGGAGGAGGTGGTACCCAAGCTTTGTTTTAGAGGTTGAATCAGAGTTTTATAAATGGCAAGAATACCTATATGTGAAGAGGTGAGAGGGTGAGGGGGTGAGTGGTTAAAGGGCATTTGAGGTCTAGGAATACCATGAGTAAAGTGAGGAAGGCATGAAACAACATGAAATATTAAAAAATTGTGAGCAGTTGGGTGCTATTGAGTTGCTGGGGTAGCAGAATCTGGAACTAGGGTGGGAGGAGGGTCCAGAGCCCCAAGGGCCTAGGCTGGCCACCTGGCTACACTTCTTAGATTTTCACTAGAATTGAGGGAGAGTTATGAGAAGCATTAGATAGGGGCTCTTCCTACCACTTAGAGTGGGGAGTGGCCTCTGCCATCCCAGTGACAGCAGCATAGATACGCAGCAGCTAGCCCAGGGACACAGAAACCCTGACATACCCTTGCTGTGGTCAGGAATCTTAGTCGCAAGTAACCAAGCACTAACAAATGCCAGTGTAAGAAAAGGAGAAAGCGTTTTTTTTTGTTGTTGTTGTTGTTCATGGAATTTAAAAGTGCATAGTTGTCTGGCTTCCAGGTCAGCTACATCCAATACTTTATATCTCCAGCTTGACTGTGTTTTCTTCTGTGTTGATCTCATTCTCAGGCAGATTCTTATGTCATGGCAAAGTTGCCACCAGAGGTTGCAGGCTTACATTCTAACCATGTACATAACCCCAGAGGAATAGGAACTTTCCTACTGATGCAGCCAGAGTCCCAGGGTTGGCTCTCATAGCCTCAATATGGATCATATACTTACTTCCTTGGGACATTTATCATGGTTTTGGGTCACTTAGTGCTATCAAATAGCCTTCCTATCTAGGGGGAATTGTGATGCCACTTATTCAAGGGAGCAGCCACAAGTTCTCTGTCCATCCCTCTAGCAGACATTGTTCAGTCGTGTGCTGTAGACATTGGAAGAGCGTCTGATGTGTGGTACTTGGCATCAGCATTCCACACTATGGAGTACAGTCCAGAGACAGCAGTAGTTTGGCTTCTCTGGAGCCATCCTGAGGTTCTAACCTAACTCTGGTCCTCCTAGATCTTCTGTAAACTGCATGAGAGCCTTTAATAAAACACTTTTTGGCCTAAACTTGCTAGAGTGGCAAGCCAAGACTCTGTCCACACATGCCTTCCCTAACTAATCACCTTGGCCGTGTCTGGCTCAATATCCCACCCCTATAATTAACGCCGAGTCAGTTCTGCTTAAACTGCGTAGTGAAGGAGAAAAAGGAGAATGAGATGCTGGTCCAAGAAGAGGAGCGCCAAAGCTGAGCAGGCAAAGCAACAGATGTCTACTCCTTCCCTTCCTTTCAAGGGCATCTTCAGCCTCCTGTACCAGTGGGCTGGCAAGCTCTTTACCCCATGGTCTGCTTCTAATAGATTTCATTTTTTCAAAAGGTAAATTAATTAACACATTGCCACAGTTAGTATCTCCTCAAGGGACTCTCTTGGTTCCTTCAGCAGCCTTGGTGTAGCGCCTTCTCTAAATGCTTAGTTAGAAGCTTCCTGCACAGCTTGCGGACAGAGGCTGCACACTTCATAGCATTCCTTTGCTATCTCCCTACAAGAGCTGATGCTATATGCGCTATATGCATGGTGGATATTAAGGAGATTTGGTCCCTGTAGCTGTGGTATAAAGCAACATAGGAGAGAGGAAAGAAAGTTAGGATTAGCACAGTTAAGCAGCTTTCTAGCTGTTTAGAAAGGACACTGCCCTCTCTGGAAACTTTGTTTCCCAATTGAACACACTAGACTAGGTCGCTCAGTCCCAGGACACCTGTAATATGTCAAGAAATCTAAAGGGTTGGGGGGCGGGGGGCGTAAGGACACAACAGTAAAACATTTGCTACTCTAGTGACATCTGGTGGTTTCCCTGATTTTTTTTTTTTTTTTTGCAGTACGCGGGCCTCTCACTGTGGCAGCCTCTCCCGTTGCGGAGCACAGGCTCTGGACGCGCAGGCTCAGCGGCCATGGCTCACGGGCCTAGCCGCTCTGTGGTATGTGGGATCTTCCCAGACCGGGGCACAAACCCGTGTCCCCTGCATCGGCAGGCAGACTCTCAACCACTGCACCACCAGGGAAGCCCGGTTTCCCTGATTTTTAAACCTGAAAATTTATTTTTTAATGCCTAATTTTATTTCACTGAATTTTTTTGAGAGTGTTGTTTGTGCTATATAATGAACAATTTTTGCTGGGTTCTTTTATTTTTACTCTGTTTTTATATCTACTAGACTCTGCCCCTGGGCAGCAGACTTTCAGTGGTAGTAAACCTGACTTTTTCTAGAATTCTGTGCCTTATGAGTGAGTGGTTTAGCATCCCTACAGGATCATCATATCAAAGCTTCTTCCTTTTTTTTTTATTTCTTCTGAATTTTTGAATTTTATTTTATTTATTTTTTTATACAGCAGGTCCTTACTACCTATCCATTTTATATATATTAGTGTATACATGTCAATCCCAATCTCCAATTCATCACAGCACCACCCCCCCACCACCACTTTCCCCTCTTGGTGCCCACACATTTGTTCTCTCCATCTGTGTCTCTATTTCTGCCCTGCAAACCAGTTCATCTGTACTATTTTTCTAGGTTCCACATATATGCATTAACATACAATATTTATTTTTCTCTTTCTGACTTACTTCACTCTGTATGACAGTCTCTAGATCCATCCACATCTCTACAGATGACCCAATTTTGTTCCTTTTTATGGCTGAGTAATATTCCATTGTATATATATATATATATATACCACATCTTCTCTATCCATTTGCCTGTCAGTGGGCATTTAGGTTGCTTCCATGACCTGGCTATTGTAAATAGTGCTGCAGTGAACATTGGGGTGCATGTATCTTTTTGAATTATGGTTTTCTCTGGGTATATGCCCAGTAGTGGGATTGCTGGGTCATATGGTAATTCTATTTTTAGTTTTAAAAGGAACCTCCATACTGTTCTCCATAGTGGCTGTATCAATTTACAATCCCACCAATAGTGCAAGGGGGTTCCCTTTTCTCCACACCCTCTCCAGCATTTGTTGTTTGTAGATTTTCTGATGATGCCAATTCAAACTGGTGTGAGGTGATATCTCATTGTAGTTTTGATTTGCATTTCTCTAATAATTAGTGATGTTGAGCAGTTTTTCATGTGCTTCTTGGCCATCTGTATGTCTTCTTTGGAGAAATGTCTATTTAGGTCTTCTGCCCATTTTTTGATTGGGTTGTTTGTTTTTCTAATATTTAGCTGCATGAGCTGTTTATATATTTTGGAGATTAATCCTGTGTCCGTTGATTCATTTGCAAATATTTTCTCCCCTTCTGAGCGTTGTCTTTTCGTCTTGTTTGTAGTTTCCTTTGCTGTGCAAAAGCTTTTAAGTTTCATTAGGACCCATTTGTTTATTTTTGCTTTTATTCCCATTACTCTAGGAGGCGGATCAAAAAAGATCTTGCTGTGATTTATATCAAAGAGTGTTCTTCCTCTGTTTTCCACTAAGAGTTTTATAGCATCCGGTCTTACATTTATGTCTCTAATCCATTTTGAGTTTATTTTTGTGTATGGTGTTAGGGAGTGTTCTAATTTCATTCTTTTACATGTAGCTGTCCAGTTTTCCCAGCACCACTTATTGAAGAGACTGTCTTTTCTCCATTATATATCCTTGCCTCCTTTGTCATAGATTAGGTGACTCTTGGTGCATGGGTTTATTTCTGGGCTTTCTATACTGTTCCATTGATCTGTATTTCTGTTTTTGTGCCAGTACCATACTGTCTTGATGACTACCTTTGTAGTGTAGCCTGAAGTCAGGGAGTCTGATTCCTCCACCTCCGTTTTTTTCCCTCAAGACTGCTTTGGCTATTCGGGGTCTTTTGTGTCTCCATACAAATTTTAAGACTTTTTGTTCTAGTTCTGTAAAAAAATGCCATTGGTAATTTGATAGGGATTGCACTGAATCTGTAGATTGCTTTGGGTAGTATAGTCATTTTCACAATATTCATTCTTCCTATCCAAGAACATGGTATATCTCTCCATCTGTTTGTGTCATCTTTAATTTCTTTCATCAGTGTCTTGTAGTTTTCTGCATACAGGTCTCTTGTCTCCCTAGGTAGGTTATTTCTAGGTATTTTATTCTTTTTGTTGCAGTGATAAATGGGAGTATTTCCTTAATTTCTCTTTCAGATTTTTCATCATTAGTGGATAGGAATGCAAGAGACTTCTGTGCATTAATTTTGTATCCTGCAACTTTACCAAATTCATTGATTAGCTCTTGTAGTTTTCTGGTGGCATCTTTAGGATTCTCTACATATCGTATCACGTCATCTGCAAACAGTGACAATTTTACTTCTTTTCTGATTTGGATTCGTTCTATTTCTTTTTCTTCTCTGATTGCTATGGCTAGGACTTCCAAAACCATCTTGAATCATAGTGATGAGAGTGGACATCCTTGTCTTGTTCCTGATCTTAGATGAAATGCTTTCAGTTTTTCACCATTGAGAATGATGTTTGCTGTGGGTTTTGTCGTATAAGGCGTTTATTATGTTGAGCTAGGTTTGCTCTTTGCCCACTTTCTGGAGAGTTTTGATCATAAATGGGCATTGAAGTTTGTCAAAAACTTTTTCTGCATCTATTGAGATGATCATATGGTTTTCATTCTTCAGTTTGTTAATATGGTGTATAACATTGATTGATTTGTGTATATTGAAGAATCCTTGCATCCCTGGGATAAATCCCACTTGACCATGGTGTGTGATCCTTTGAATGTGTTGTTGGATTCTGTTTGCTAGAATTTTGTTGAGGATTTTTGCATCTACATTCATCAGTGATATTGGTGTGTAATTTTCTTTTTTTGCAGTATCTTTCTCTGGTTTTGGTATCAGGGTGATGGTGGCCTCCTAGAATGAGTGTGGGAGCGTTCCTCCCTCTGTTATATTTTGTAAGAGTTTGAGAAGGATAGGTGTTATCTCTTTTCTAAATATTTGATAGAATTTGCCTGTGAAGCCATCTGGTCCTGGACTTTTGTTTGTTGCAAGATTTTTAATCACAGTTTCAATTTCATTACTTGTGATTGGTCTGTTCATATTTTCTATTTCTTCCTGGTTCAGTCTTGGAAGGTTATAACTTTCTAAGAATTTGTCCATTTCTTCCAGGTTGTCCATTTTATTGGCATAAAGTTGCTTGTAGTAGTCTTTTAGGATGCTTTGTATTTCTGCAGTGTCTGTTGTAACTTCTTTTTCATTTCCAATTTTATTGATTTGAGTCCTCTCCCTCTTTTTCTTGATGAGTCTGGCTAATGGTTTATCAATTTTGTTTATCTTCTCAAAGAACCAGCTTTTAGTTTTATTGATCCTTACTATTGTTTTCTTTGTTTCTATTTCATTTTTTTCTGCTCTGATCTTTATGATTTCTTTCCTTCTGCTAACTTATGGTTTTGTTTGTTCTTCTTTCTCAAGTTCCTTTAGGTATAAGGTTAGATTGTTTATTTGAGATTTTTCTTATTTCATGTGGTTGGCGTGTATTGCTAAAAACTTCCTTCTTAGGACTGCTTTTGCTGCTTCCCATAGGTTTTGGATCGTCGTTTTGTTGTTGTCATTTGTTTCTAGGTATTTTTTTATTTCCGCTTTGATTTCCTCAGTGATCTCTTGGTTATTTAGTAGCGTATTGTTTAACCTCCATGTGTTTGTGTTTTTTTATGTTTTTTTCCCTGTAATTGGTTTCTAATCTTATAGCGTTGTGGTCTGAAAAGATGCTTGATATGATTTCAGTTTCTTACATTTACTGGGCTTGATTTGTGACCCAAGATGTGATCTATCCTGGAAAATGTTCCGTGTGCACTTGAGAAGAAAGTGTAATCTTCTGTTTTTGTATGGAATGTCCTATGAATATCAATTAAATCTATCTGGTCTATTGTGTCATTTAAAGCTTGTGTTTTTTCCTTATTAATTTTCTGTTTGGATGATCTGTCCATTGGTTTAAGTGAGGTGTTAAAGTCCCCCACTATTATTGTGTTACTGTCGATTTCCTCTTTTATAGCTGTTAGCAGTTGCCTTATGTATTGAGGTGCTCCTATGTTGGGTGCATATATATTTATAATTGTTATATCTTCTTTTGGGTTGATCCCTTGATCATTATGTAGTGTCCTTCCTTGTCACTTGTAGCATTCTTTATTTTAAAGTCTATTTTATCTGATATGAGTATTGCTACTCCAGCTTTCTTTTGATTTCCATTTGCATGGAATATCCTTTTCCATCCCCTCACTTTCAGTCTGTATGTGTCCCAAGGTCTGAAGTGGGTCTCTTATAGGCAGCATATATATAGGTCTTGTTTCTTTATCCATTCAGCAAGCCTGTGTCTTCTGATTGGAGCATTTAATCCATTCATGTTTAAGGTAATTGTCAATATGTGTGTTCCTATTACCATTTTCTTAATTGTTATTGGTTTGTTTTTGTAGGTCCTTTTCTTCTCTTGTGTTTCCCTCTTAGAGAAGTTCCTTTAGCATTTGTTGTAGAGCTTGTTTGGTGGTGCTGAATTCTCTTAGCTTTCACTTGTTTGTAAAGCTTTTGATTTCTCCATCAAATGTAAATGAGATCCTTGCTGGGTAGAATAATCTTGGTTGTAGGTTCCTCCTTTTCAACACTTTAAATATATCATGCCACTCCCTTCTGGCTTGTAGAGTTTCTGCTGAGAAATCAGCTGTTAACCTTATGGATGTTCCCTTGTATGTTATTTGTCATTTTTCCCTTGGTGCTTTCAATAATTTTTCTTTGTCTTTAATTTTTGTCAATTTGATTACTATGTGTCCCAATGTGTTTTTCCTTGGGCTTATCCTGCCTAGGACTCTCTGTGCTTCCTGGACTTTGGTGGCTATTTCCTTTCCCAGGTTAGGGGAGTTTTTGACTGTAATCTCTTCATATATTTTCTTGGGTCCTTTCTCTGTCTCTTCTCCTTCTGGGACTGCTATAATGTAATGTTGTTGTGTTTAATGTTGTCCCAGAGGTCTCTAAGGCTGTCTTCATATCTTTTGATTCTTTTTTCTTTATTCTGTTCTGTGGCAGTGAATTCCACCATTCTGTCTTCCTGGTCACTTATCTGTTCTTCTGCCTCAGTTATTCTGCTATTGACTCCTTCTAGAGTATTTTTCATTTCAGTTATTGTATTGTTCATCTCTGTTTGTTTGTTCTTTAATTCTTCTAGGTCTTTGTTAAACATTTCTTGCATCTTCTCGATCTTTGCCTCCATTCTTTTCTGAGGTCCTGGATCATCTTCACTATCATTATTCTGAATTCTTTTTCTGGAAGATTTCCTATCTCCACTTCATTTAGTTGTTTTTCTGGGGTTTTATCTTGTTCCTTCATCTGGTACATAGTCCTCTGCCTTTTCACCTTGTCTATCTTTCTGTGAATGTGGTTTTTGTTCCACAGGCTGCAGGATTGTAGTTCATCTTGTTTCTTCTGTCTGACTTCTGGTGGATGAGGCTATCTAAGAGGCTTGTGCAAGTTTCCTGATGGAAGGCAAAGCTTCTTGTTAATAGACACCAAAGAGGCTTCTAGATGCAATAACTTCTTCTTTTTCTTTTTTGTTTTAGAACTTTATGAAAAAGAATGCAATGGAGAAGCAGTGGTGTACTGGGAAGTCAAGTACCCTTTTCCCATGTCTAACAGAGATGTATCCTTTCCAAAAGCACACCAATACTCAGCTTTTGAAGTGTTTCTGTGCCCCATGGCCATCATCCAATGGTGTTATGTCCAGCAGGTGTGGACAGTATTGTCTTTGACTCTTGCAGAGACATCTGCTACAGCTGTTGCTTCCTTTGTGGCTTTCAGATTTCCAGGCCTGACCACATGGAGCATCTGTAATTGTGGTCACGGGAGGGCAGCTCAAACTCTCCTGAAAAGTTTTCTAGGAAATCCTTGTGCCAGAGAATTGGGGACCTGAAAACAACTTTTCATAAAGAGTATTCAATACACTCTCTCAATCTATAGGAGAGGAAGTAGGGACCCAGAGGGGCAATGTGACAGAGGCTCACAGGTGGTTAGCAGCACACTGGGGGCTGGGACTCAGGCCCCACATTTCCAGTTCCCTCCACCTCCCTTCCTCCGCGAATAATGGATCTGGACACTGTGTGTATGTTTCTTCCCCTCAGTTTCCTTGATTACGATATGAAGCATTTGAATGGATGTGAGGAGTCTTAGCTGACACTCCAAGGCTCTATGAGGCCCCCTTAAGGCCAGCATGGGGGTTTTGATGGACATTTGCTAGGTGGGCAGATGGGGTAGAATATAGGTGGGGACAGGTGAGATTTCCACTCCACTGTTCTCTTCAATCATAGCAGCTGAATGTTTTACACACTGAATTTTCATAAATAATCCTTTTAACAAAGGGTCCATGGAATTAAAAAGAAAACTTGGAAACCACTGAACTGGATGATGGCTGGAATCTTTTCTAGGTCTAACGTTCTGTAAGTCTGTATGTTCCTAAATGTTCTTTAGAAAGAGAGGGGGCATGGGGGTGGTTTGTGGGTATTGTTTCTGTGTGTTTTGTGTGTATGTGTCGGCCCTGGCCCAGCTAGATTACAGATTCCATAGGGATTATTTCTGGCACAATTCCCACAGACTGCTAAATACAGGTGGTAGGTATTTCAAGAAATTGTGGTTACTTAATCCCTTAGATTTTATGTTGTTTTCTCTCCTCCTGCCAACAACTGTGCAGGGTAGGAGCCATCATCCGCATCAGTCAGGGAAGGAAACTGAGGCAAAGGGAAGTTCAGAACCCTGCTCAGTTTCTCATCAGTTTCTCACCACTAGTGGGCGACAGAGGCAGGCCCAGGTCCAGCTGTTACCCGAGAAGGTGATCTGGACCAGGGCAATACCACTTTCTGACCTCATGTGGATACTGCTGGGGGCTGTTCTCAGGAGTGGACACTTGGTGCTCCTTGAAGTTTGGTTTCATTGTCTTTCTAGTGCCACACAGTCCCGTAATGAGTTTCTCAGTCCTTGTATATACACATATGTCTCTCCAACAAGGGCTATTCAATTTTTAGATTAGAGAACAGTGTAATGGAAAAGAACATTAGTTTTGGAGGGAAAGATCCCAGGTTAAGTGTGCGCTCATTTCCTGGTTTGGTCTGTGACCTTGGATAATGCCCTTCACTTCTCTGGGCCTCAGTAAACTATTGGCTCTCCACTCATAGACTGTGTGCCATGCTGGACCTTCCAACCCTTCAAAGAACTCTGTTAAATGGCAGTCAATATATCAAGTTAATTTTTCCTCAGTGGAGTGTCAGGTGATGTCCATCACATGAGCTAAGCAAGGTGTGGGACCATGTTTGCTGTGAGGAAAAAATAAAAGACTTCGGAGAGAGGAAATCCAGAGCTAAAGCAACTTCATTCCTTCCCTAAAACATTCAAGAGCTTTACTCATCAGTGCATAGAGAGTGGGGGCAATAGACCATCCTGCAGGTGCCTGGGGGAGGGGCAGCCCACCGTGGGTGCTGTAGAGCCTCCGAGCTGGCCTGGGGCTGTGGTCGCGGCTGTTGCAGTAAGTGTAACTGTGTTGTACTTACAGTGATTGTTTGGATTATTTTAGGCTTTAATTCCTTCTCCTGTGAAACCTAAAATTCTACTATTGGAAAGTCTAATGAACACATTAAAGAGCTGAGCCCTCCGTAGCTATGAAAATCTCACCAGGTTTTGGAGCCTAATCGTGGTTCAAATTCAGGTTCCATCACTTCAGCTGGGCTATGGGATCTTCAGCAAGTTTCTTTACTTCTCTGAGCCTCAATTTGGTCATTTGTAAGATGGGGATACTTATGCTGAACTCACAGGGACTTTCTCAGGATCAAAATTGATGCTAACTCTAAAGCACACGATGCACGTACATGGTAAGACTCAATAAGTGGTGACTCTTGTTGTTTCTTAAAATCAAATCATCTTCCCTATAATAGTGCCACAGACATAGTGGTTATTCTATAAGTGTTTATTGAGTTGAAATGGCTTCGTGATTCTTGGTGAACCAGAATCAACAAGGGCATCTGCCTACTAAATATTCAGGTATTCATGTGTCTTCCTATTATCGCCAGGTGTAAGTAACCCTTCCTGACCATCCTCTGTGCATAGAGGTCAGTGATTAGGGCTTAGGGAGAGGACAAAGAGCAATGGCTCCATTGTTTACTGAGGGCTGCTTCTGCTCTAGTCTCTCTCTAGAGCCCACACCAAGTCTGCCTGCAGGGCAGTGGTACCTTCTTTTCTTTCAGAGGGAAACCAATCTCAGAAAAGTTGAGTAACCAAACCAGGATCACATAGCTGATACGTGACCAGTCCTCTGAAATCTCATTGCCATCTTGGAGAAACGAGGAGTGGGTTCCCCACATAACTAAAAGCAGCAGGGAACCATTCACAGGTGGGTAATACACGCTCTCAAATAAGAACACCAGTTGGGAGGAGCTATGGTTTTGCAGGGCAGGTAGGCAGATAGGGCAGGAAGTGAAGTAACAGTGCAAGGGAGCAAATACCAAGTGGAGGAACAGAATTATCTCCCTCTGCTTCTGGCTTGTGGGCTTTCCTTCTGCTCATCTGAGGTGCTGGCCTTGATGTTGTGCCTTGACTGGTGGTGTGGTACGTCTATGTGCGGCAGCGGCGAGAGCTGGACCATGAAGGACAGAAGATCCACGTGATCCTGGCCCAGAGCACCTCCATGCCACAGTTTCCAGAGAAGTCGGGTGTGATTCGGGTGAAGCAGTACAAGCAGAGCCTGGCGATCCAGAGCGATGGCAAGAGGGGGAGCAAAGGTAAAAAGAGGGCACGTGTTGGCGCACCAGCCAGGGCCACCGATGTAAGGCCACACTGGCTGCAAGGCACATAAAATGCAGGATGCTTATTCCCTGAGGTCAGAGACTTAGGCATGGGTGCAAAAGAAACAAGGGAGACTCAATTCACCACAGAAGCTTGGCTACAACGCAGCGTGGATGTTTAAATCTGATCAATTCATTCTTTATTGACTCTTGCATCGTCCAGATGAAATCAGAACATCCAAGGGAATCAAAATGTTTAGAAACTCAGTTCAGGCTGGTCCTGTCCATGCACATGCTGGCCAAGGCGGGGCACGAGGGCTGGTGGGACCATCTCTGAGGAGGCAGCTCCTGCTCGGCAAAAACCCAGGGACTCAGGACCTGCCTACCTTGAGTTCCAGCCTCTGGAGAGAGGCTGGGAGGGGTCCATGCGGCCACCTGCTGGACTGGAATCAGTGTGGCCTTGAGGCTGTGGCAAAATCTGAACTTAGTTGTGACGTGTGTTAGATCTGCCACCTTGGGCATGTCACCCCACTCTTCTGAGTCTCCATTTTATCATTTATAAACTGGGGTTCAATTTTATCAGCTCCTGAGGACTGAGATGATTAGTGAGAGAAATAATAAAATGAGAGACTATATCCAAGTCTAGCACTTGCCAGGAGTTTAATAAATATCAGCAGAATGTGCTTTGGCTGTTTTCAGAATGTTTACATGTAAGTCTCCCGTAAGGCAAGGCAGAGGGCCGAGTCCACTTGAATTCCGTGTTACCTCCCTCCTTACTTTCTGGACCTGGATATGAATGTGGAATGTTTGCAGGGTTTGTTATTGTATCTTTCTAACATGTTTCTTCCTTTTGAATTGTCTTTTCTTTCCCTCCCTAGTTTTCATGTATTACTTCGATAACCCAGGTGGCCAAATTCCGTCCTGGCTCATTAACTGGGCTGCCAAGGTGAGATCCCAGGAGGCAGGAGGGGAAGTGTGTGTGACAAATGTTGGGGCTGTCAGGCTGAAGAGATGTGCTGTCTCAGGCCTCATGAAGCTCTTTTATGAGACAGCTCTGTTGAGTGACTATGATTAGGACTGGGGTTACCAATACCCAGCACAGAGGCTGGGACAAAAGTCAAATAATCTTTACCTGAAATGTCAGTCCTCCCTGCTTTGCTCTGAGACCCCGCACCAGGATCACAATAGATCGCAATAGGGACAGTGGTGCTTGTGGATCCTCTATCTGCTTATGGAGGAGTTAGACAGGCCAACCTGGCCCAGGAGACACCAGCCATGTCCAAGCCTGGGGAAGCCTTCAGGTTTTTTTATGGTTATTTTGTTTTTCTGTAAGGAGAGGGAACCACAGTGGTACCCAGATCACTAGAAATTGCCTAGGACCTGGAATCATGCTGACCATTCAGTCTGCTTTATAAGGCCCTACTTACTGGCTGGAAGGCTCACCAGTTCCCTGGGAGAGTGAAAAAGCACATAGGTTTTGAGTCAAACATGATATTTTGAATCCTGGCCTTGTTTCTGACTGTGTAATCTAGGGAAGCCATCAATTTCTTCCCTCTTAAAAATAGAGATGGATATCCCCACCCTGTAGAGAAGGAGTAAATAGAACAATGTTTGGAGAAAGTCTTGAACAATGTTCAACACTAACTAAAGAATGGCATATCCTGCCTCTTGCCCCCAATCCTTACCATTTTCTAATTCTGTAAAGCAAGTCCTTTCTCTAACTTCTTTGGAAGAATCCCACAGCCTAACCCAATCTCATTTTTGGGTTTTATTTTTCTTTTGAAAAAATGGTGTCTTAGAAATATCTTAGCTTCTTATCAGCAAAAGTTAAAATATACAACAAGGTCTTATAACAGTGGCCCCTGCGGTTCAGCCTTACCTGTGCCCTGCATCTTACCTTTTGTCATCATCGGTTGGAACGCTCTGTGGAAATCTGCTCGTGGGCCCTATTGTCATATTTATTACTCCCAAAGCCATCTTCCTTTACCTTTGCCACATCCTGAAGAATTAGGAATAATCCCTGTGAGGACATAGAAGTGACAGTCTCCTTTCCTTTGCAGAAAGGAGTTCCTAACTTCTTGAAAGACATGACGAAAGCCTGTCAGAACTATCACAAGAAAACCTAAGGGAGGGAATTGGGAGCCTTGTGTCCATGGAATGATGTCTCCGGAAGTGCCACAGCCACCAGCGCTCAGCCTGCCTGTCACGTTTTTGTCCTCAGAGGCCTGCACGCTCTCCAGCAGGTTGTCACCAAGTGTGTTTGCCTGACACCCGGCTTCCTTTCCCACTCTTCCTTCCCCAGGAACTGCTGCCTTCTTCCACTGTTGAATGTGGGTCAGATTAGGGAAACTTTTGCTTGTTTATTTTTAAAAAGAGGAGTCCTCAGTAAGGAACACAGTCAATCCATTGTGCCACTCTAGGGAGATCTTGGGTGGAGGACTGACAACACCATCTAAGAGTGACTGATCCTGGCAAGCTGGCTCCTTCCCACATGTGATTTCTTGCAACCCAGTGGGGTGATTTCCTGCTGAAGTTGCATTTTCTTCAGAACTGACGCTCAGTGCACCAAGACTGGAAGATTCATGTCCATTTGCCTTATGCTTTGCTGCCTTGATTTGAGATGATAATCCACTGTCTCTCCCGATTCCTGCTTGTGGAGGATCATGAGCTGTTTTGATTTTAAACCATTTTGAAAAACGTTGCAGGCCTGACTAAGTGTATAGTGTGATAACAGTTTTTTCTCATCACCCATGTCTGGGTTTTTCTCTTTCCCATATGCCCCTGGGGAAGGCTGTCCGTACCTCACTAACTCTGCACTTTACTGGACACTGAGACATCACGACTGCTCTGGCAGTTACCAGAAGCCAACCTACTTTGCACACAGCATTGAGATAAAGTGTCTTTTTATGCAATTTCCCTTCTAGAATGTTTGGAGATGTTGAAAGGATAAGAGTTCACAGCCAGGGAAATATTAATTAGTGGTGTGGTTGACTCTACACCTTTTTCTTAGGAATTCTACCTAAGTTATCCACCTCTCCCACCACCAGAAGACTTTCCGTTTCCTACTTTTCTCTTGAATTTTGGAGGGAAAGATACTCTGTGGACAAAGGCACAGCCTTATAATCTCAGGGAAAAATTTTAACCACTGTATGTGACGGTACCAAACATTGATTAAGGGGCATAAAAATTCGGGATGCAAAGCCAGAAGCAGGGTATTTATTAAAATGGGATACTCCAGACTCTGTAATTTCTCTCTGGAAAGGGAAGTGCATTGAATACCAAATAAATACAGAGTGACTTATACTTGTCCTGTCTGCAGTCTCCTTCCTGCCTTGTTCCTTCTGTGAGAATAAGTCTGTTAGGTCTCTTTGATTTGCAAGTCACATCCAACCTAACTCATGGACTTGAAGGAATTTTAGGCTCACTTACATGCAAGGCCAGGTGTCGAGTGGTCTCAGTAGGGGTTGATACGGGTGCTCAAACTGGCATTAGGAATCAGCTCTGTTCTTCTTTAAGGTTTCTTTGATTTGGGGCCGTGTTTGGTGGCAGGATTGCTGCTAATAGCAAATGGTAGGCCTGCATCTTCTCAGGTTCCTGCTGAGTCAAAAAAAGACAGCATTTCTTTCCAGTAGATCCTGAACCATCCCATGATTTCCTCTAAACCATGTGTCAATCCCTGCCCCAGTCACCGTGGTCATATGGATAGAATTATGCAAATTAGCAATTCATAACTGTGTCATTAAAATATCACTATTAGTAATGTAGCTGGAATTTAATTTTTGGTAAGGTAAATCTAAATGTCTCATGTAATAGAGGTCAAGTTGACATTTTATGTATAAAGTAATTGAAAGACAAACACTACGATTATAGTCTTTGAGCAGAGAACCTGCATGAAATGGTGTCAGGCGAACTGTATCTTTTACAGTGTTTGATAATCTGGTAAGAGCACTGAGTATGCTAAGAATACTGAGTTTCTAGGTAAGGCAGTTTAAGAAAAGTCACTAAGTTTGCTATAATTAGTAGGGTTAAGACGCTTTGGCATTCATGCTTGCTTATTCAGAGAAGACATTGATATAGGTTACGTGGGAAACTGAGAACCCCTGAGCCAATATTAAATGCAAGGGGCCCAAAATATGTAGAACTGGTGCTCTGGAAGCTGCACTGGATTCTTCAAGGCCTGTCTCTGTGCAGGGGCTGAAGTATCATTTGGAATTTGAAAGTTATAAGTGTATTGTCATTCCTCTAGCTCTTTGTTTCACTTATTTTCTCATGTCTGTCTCTCTGAATAGACAAGAAGGTCTTTTTGGATAGAAACCCTTCTTTCACTTTGATTTCTGGCCCTCAAATGATAACTAAATGAGTGACTTTAATGATTTGGGGAAGACTGACCGAGTGACACACACCCAGAAGGCAAAACTTACCCAGATATAGAAGTTTAATTTGAGTACATTAAATACGACTTGAATAATTTAGTTCTGGCCAAATTGTTTCCCCAAGTCATCAGTTTAGGGGTTCCTGATTCCTGAGGATCTCATTGTTCTTTCCTTGAAAGCACTCAGGTCCTTTGTTTGTGAAGGGGTGGCTTTGCTGGTGTGGCTGTGGGTTATACTTCCCTGTTATGGAAATGGCACAGTCTGGACTGAGTCCAGCTGAGATTAGTCAGGATTTCAGGATTCTCATGATGAAAGTAGCATTACTGTTGGTGCTAAATTTTTTCCACAGGCAAATTATTCACGCTGCATAACAGTTCAAAGTTAATGACCACCTTGGAACTGAGGAATTCCAGCAGAGGGTCACTTCTTTGAAAACATTCCTATTTCACAGTGAGGGTCCTGTCCTGGCTCCCTGGCTGAGATTCCTCGCCCAGAATCCCCACCTCTACTGCCTGCCCTTCAATCCTCCTGCTTCCCAGCTGGGTTTGAAAGAGAGAGAAAGCAGGCAGAGCCCATTTGGTTCTCATGTTTCTGGTAGCACCACCCAGTCGGCTCAGAGAATTATCTTTAAAAGTTTTAAGATGTGTGTTCACTTCACAGATATTTCTTAATGGTCTGGTGTCCATCTGACAAGGGGACAGGCATGGCAGTTCCTGGGATGAGTGAGACAGACTTGGTGTTCGCTCTCATGGAGCTTATCCAGTGAAGAAGACACAATGGACAAGCTGTTGAAAAGGTGATGAGTTGTGAGAAAGGGCAAGTAGAGGGGGCTAGAATCTAAACCTGGGGGCACTAACCAACTTTGAGGGGTCAGGGGAGAACGTGTTGGAGTTGACTGGGTGAAGGTTGGAGAAGAAAACTATTCCACATGGAAGGAACCGTTTCCATAAAGTCCCTCAAGCAGGAAAGCCAGTCATGTTGGAGGAACTACCAGAGGCCAGTAGGTCTGAGCAATGAAAGTGGAAGAAGGCATCTCACATGTGGCTGAAGAAGGGGGCCATCAGTTCATGGGAGATCCTGAGAGGTATGGCAAGGATTTTGGACTTTATGCCCAGAGCAGCAGTAAGCTATGAAGGATTTTAGGCTGAGCAGTGACCAGATAAGACATATTCATTCCTAACAGCTGCTTATTCTCCCATGGTTCTTCACCATCTCCAGTATCCCTCCAGCACCATCATGGGGGTGCTCTCCAAGGTGCTGTATGCCTCGTGGCTCTGAATCATCCCCACTGTCAGGCTGCACACTGAGTAGCCCACACCCAAACCTAGTTTCTAAGGTTGAGCATCGGCCTCTGAAGTTTAAGGGGAGTAAAAGAGGTTCAGGGAACACCCATGGACACAGCCCCCTTCTTTCCTTGCCCAAACTGTTGTCAATATGCCCTCCTGTGTGACTGCACCATGCAGCTCATCAGAACAGAGCCACTACAGGAGCCAGAAATGTCAGAGAAAAAGAAAAGGCATACAAAATGTAAGCAGGTCTACCTTCCCCAAAGTTTATTTTACTATACTGCTCCCCAACTAAAAGGAAGAATATATATTTTTTTCTTGAGAATATAGAAACACTTTATTTGTTTAGGTTCTCAGAGTTTAGAACCAGTATAATGGAAGGACTTCAGAAAAATTATATTGCTAATCTATTTATATGTATTTTTGTGTGTGTCTGCTTGGACACATATAATATGTGCTCCATAAGGTATGATAATGGAACAACAACTAGGCAGCATGTTATGTGAGTGGCTTTGCAAGTTCTCTACATGATGTGCCAGGCTCAGTGCTAGGCAGTGGAGTTCCTAAAGGTGAACAAATTCTTCCCTTAGGTAATTAGCAGACTACAGAGGACATGGAATATGTGCACAGTTTATGAGAATGAGATCTCCACCTTATGTAAGGAAAATATGTAATACTTTCAGAGTCTATGGCTAACTGCTCTTAAAAACAGGACAACAGGCCCCAAATGGAGTCACTTATGCTAAGCCCCACATCCCAAACCAAGACTTAATTACAGTTTTGGCTCTCCCAAAAATGGAATCTCAAACCAGTTTATCAGGAATTGCCTGATCAGCACTAGTTAATCTGCCTGATAGACCCCTGTCCTCCCCTAAACGAAAGTAATGTTGCAATAACCAACCTTCTTTTTACCTAATATAACTTCCTTGTTTCTGCTTCCTTCTGCCTACAAAATTCTCTCATTTTGTACATTCCCTTCGAGCTCCTTTCTATCTCCTAGGAGGGATGCTGTCCAATCGAATTAATTTTTGCTTAAACAAGCTCTTAAAAAATTTAATATGCCTCAGTTTATCTTTTAACAGCTCTGGTGTGAGAAGAGGGAACTTAAGGAGACCCCCCCCAAAGGCCCCAAGAAGCAAAAGCAACCAGACTTGGTTACCTGCTGAGCCCTTGAACTCTGCTTTCCCGGTGCCTCTGGAGGTGGTGAGTAAGTCTCTCTCAGATTGTAGCTCTGCAGCTTTTCCTTGAGTTTCCAGATTTTATTAGAGCATTTTTTTTTTCTTGACTGAGTCCAGAAACTCACCAAAATCAGATTATCTGACTTAGAAACCAGACTTGGTCTGCAATTTGACTGGGTCCAGCTTAGAAACTGGACTGAGGCTAGAGTCAGACTGGGTCTGACTTAAGTTGTTCTGAGTCCGCTTGGGACCTCAGGTGAATAAAATATTGTTTTAGGGCTGGACAAATAGGCTCACCTTACCAAAGATAATCTTGAATCACAGTGGCCACAGTGGAGAACTTTTAACCTAGATAATATTATCATTTTTATCATAGAAAAAAAGGGGTCTCAGCCAAATATTCATCATAAAGCATAGAGGGAAAATGATTTTTCCTCCTCTAAAATTTTTGGTGACCAGGATGGGACCAGCTGGGACACCCTACTCACTGCAGACAGGATCCTAGGAAAACTGGCAGAAGCCATCAAAGGTAAGAATTCTTACCAAAGTCAGCTCTGTCATCTCTGTCTCCATCTGTGGTGCCTGGTTAACAGAGGAAGGTAAAATTCCACTTTCTCCCTTCCTTTCCAAATTCAGATTGGAAGGCAGAAAACATTTATAAGAATTAGATCTTTAAATTGTGAATTTACTTTTGAGTACACATTGGTTGTAGATCCCTTCTTTCCCAAGGACAGCCATTGCCTTCTTGTTTGTCTACCTTTTGTCCTGAGAACTTGGCTTGGCAACAGCCAAGTTGGGGTCCCCAAAAATTTTGGCTGGGAAGA
The DNA here is from genome assembly GCF_003031525.2 of Neophocaena asiaeorientalis asiaeorientalis. Classification (NCBI taxonomy): domain Eukaryota; kingdom Metazoa; phylum Chordata; class Mammalia; order Artiodactyla; family Phocoenidae; genus Neophocaena; species Neophocaena asiaeorientalis. The sequence goes on from NW_020174560.1 coordinate 1,730,393, forward strand.
AATGTGGGTTGCACTGCATGTGCGGCCAGGGTCCTACCCCTGTTGTCTGCTTTCATGGGAATTGTCTGAGGCTTTCTTTCTTTTGGTTATCTTTGGGAGTGTCTCTGGATCTTGGGAGGATAATATTTTTTGCACTCTTTGGGAATGCCTCTTGTCCTCATGGGGTTGTTCAGTACTGCTAGGAATATGTACTGTTTGTCCAGCTGAAACCTGATAAGATATTCAAAAGGAATTTTTTTTTTTTTTTAGTAGCTCTATGGTAGGAAATTGGCCAAATTGGAATTTGACATTCAGAGCCTGATGGGACCTTTTTTTAGGCTTTCTCCTCTAAGCTAAAATGAAACTATATAGCCAGAGTGAAAGAAATATTCTGAAGGCTTTGTGGAAGGATTTACTAAAACACTCCACAGACACACAGCTCTAAATCTAGAACATAGGATCTTTTGATTTCCATCTTAGTTGAAGGTCTTCTCCCTGATGTAAAGAAGGGAATTGAGGATAGTATAGTTGGATGGGTGGGACGGCCTCTGTATCATTCAGGTTGCTACCCAATTCTTTGAGGAATTAAAGACAACTGTACTTGTCTTACAAATCAAGCCTTTGTAAGAACAAAAGTGAAGATATAGAAATAATTCAAAGCCCTCTTTTCCTTTCTACCAATGCCCAAATGTACCCTTTTGATCTCAGAAGGTTTGCAGATACTGTAAACCTTCTGGACTTAAGGAACAAAAGCCTTTGGTGCAGCTTCCATTCTTTCTTTGTGCCTTTGAGATATAAATATTCTACATAGTCTTCTCTAGGAAGCAAGGGAATTCTTATCAGAAGGAGAAAAAAAAGAGAAAAGACTATTTTTAAAATTAGAACTATGAAAAATTTTAAAAGTGTCTTTTACAAATATTATTAAAAAGCTATCTGAGCAGGTAGACTTAATTTATTCCATCTGCCAGAAACACAATGGACCCAACTGTTCTTTTATAAACTAGTGAGTTTCATATTATCATATCTGCTTCATGGCTAAAATTTTTAAATGAAAGCTAGAAGATCTCTGTTTGCCTCTTTATGTTTTTGTGTATCTGTATATGTTTGCTATAGATAGTAATTTTTTTGTACCTCTGAATGGTATTTCCAAAATTATTTTTTAAAGGCTCTAGTTAATTGGCTTAAAGATGAACAAGCATTATATAAATCAAGTATACTGTCAGAAATATAGACTAATCCATAAGTTTTTCCACATTCAAGAGATCTAGGATAATATTTGGTATACTACTACTTTTAGTATAAACAGGTTTAATAGAAGTCAAATAAGATCTTATTATATCTGTTGCAAATATTTCAGCAAGAAAAATAACTCAGTATGATGACATTTTTATGTTTTTATAAGTAAGTTAAGTGTGAATGAGATAAGAGCTTTTGGGTGAACTCCTTAGGAATAATTATATTTTAGGAATATCTACTTAAAAATAATCTCTCTGACCACAAGGACCTACTATATAGCACAGGGAACTATACTCAATACCTTGTAATAACCTATAATGGAAGAGAAGGTAAAAAAAGAATATATATATATAATATGTATGTATATATATATGTGTATATTTTATATATATACATATACATATCTGTTTATATAGACATATATAACTGAATCACTTTGCTGTACACCTGAAACTAGCACATTATAAATCAACTACATTTCAATAAAAAAATTTAAAAATCTCTCCAGATTCTGGTAACTTGAAGTTTAGATTTGTGCTAAATTAAGTTAAAAGATGAAAGTTTATTGAATAGTTAGGTCATTCCCAAATCAAACAGGATACTGAAACATTAATTACTGAATATTGGCTTCCTTTTACCAAGAAACTAAAGGGATTTAGGACTATCAATAAATATGTTCGGTTCCACACAGATATTTTCTATAAGAAAGCACGTTTTTAGAAATTATTACTGTTATTTATGTTTGCCAATCTACAGAATGCTAATGTAGAAGTTCATAATTGCTTACTTCTTAGTTTTCACTAGAAATTAAGGTTTTTAAGAGTTGAGTATTTGAATTTAAACATGTAATTAAAGCTACTCGAAATAATACGGGAAAAATTTCAGTATACAGTAGCAAAGTAGGATGTGTGTTTTCAGTAAAAGAAGGTATGAGGAATAGAACTGCATTTTGTTAAGGGAAAAGAAAGTAATTTTGTCTTAGAGATAGTTGTTTCTGGATGGAAAAAAAGAACAAACTAATATGGATACTAATATGGATACAGAAAGTTATGGAAAGTTTATGGAAAAGGAACCGTGAGAAAAGAATTTTGTGCCTGGTCAGGATTGGGTAAGTTTAGAATAAATTTAACTGAATAAATTTTAAAAAGTAAGCTGGTGCAAAACCAGAATTTTTTTTTTTTTCTCTTTTAAGAGGTCAGTTTTCGTAACATATTGATCTGCTTTTGATAACAGATTGTAAAGTTTATTTTACCTTTAATGAGTAATCTGTTATAACTTTCTGTATTTGCCTTTGAAATCTTTTGTTATCACTTTGGTTAAGTGAATAACTATTGATTCACAGTGCCCTATGATCCTATTTGACCACATGTTTTGAAAATTTTTGATATTTTTGATAACAAATTTCCCAAATCAAATTTTAATGTAGTTCCTTTGACCTCTAGCCAACTTTGGGATGCTTCAAAGGACCCTTGAAACATCCCAAAGAGAGCTATAAACTAATTAGGTTTATTTAGTATGTTAAATTACATGGGAAGCATTGTCAAATGAGTAATAAATCTTCTTAGGTTATACTGTATGAGTCAATGTTATTAATTTTTTAATAATTAATATTCTAGAAATTATATGGAATTCCTAAAAATCGGATATGTCCTGGTAAAATGTTATCAGTCATAATTTTAGTCATTATTTTAAAATATTGTATGTCGCAGCAGTAATCAAGTTTCTGTGTCAATTGCATTGTAAGCAAGTCTTTTTTTTTTCCTTTTGGTTGCACCAGGTCTTAGTTGTGGCAGGCAGGCTCCTTTAGTTGCAGCTCAAGGGCTCCTTTAGTTGCGGCTCACTGGCTCCTTAGTTGTGGCACATGGGCTCCTTATACGTGGCATGTGAAGTCTTAGGTGCGGCGTGCATGTGGGATCTAGTTCCCTGGTCAGGGATTGAACCCAGGCCCCCTGCATTGGGAGCACAGAGTCTTAACCACTGCACCAACAGGGAAGTCTCTGTAAGCAGCTCTTTAACCATGCCTTCTGTGGTCTTTCATCATTCATAGACAGTTATTGTTTTACTCTGATGTTTTGCAAAAATGCTTCCTCTTCGAGAAGCTCCTTAGCAAGGACATTTTGACAAGTACAGGTTTCTGAAAACTTTTAGATCATACTGCTGAACTGGGTAAGAAATTAAGAATTCTAATGGTAAACCTGATGGCGTCATAAAACTGTTAATGAAAAGGATTAGTTATATAGGACTGTGTGAACTGGTGAATATGTTTATAATTTTTATGGTTTCTGTCTAAAATATTAGTAGCTTTTAATCTGTGTTTTCCAGATATAAGGAAACCCTTCCCTTCAAGCTAATTATGAGTTACAGCAACTTGGTAAATTATATGTTTGTAAGCAGAATTGAAACATTTATCTTTGCTCTACTTGATTCCTCCAGAGACTGGAAACTCTTCGGTTGCCAGCAACTTTAAAAATCAGGTAAATTAGGAAAGCCATCTCCTAGCAGGTGCAGAAATCTCGAAGTATTTTGGGGACCTTGAAAAGGGAGGAATTCACCCAAATATGTAGATAACTCAGGTGAAATCATTGACAGGCCTTTGCCATGGCTTTCCTGGCCTTGAGACGCCTTTTAAAAATTCAATCCGAGGTGCCAAATAATACGTTCCAGCAAAGCCAATTTCAAATGAGCCTGTTTGATTAATTACACTTCTGTAAATCATCAGGCCAAGATTTTTGAAGCCAGGATTATTTAGCAAACAAATTAGTCTTAATTTGGCTATATTTGGTAGAAATGAGGGTAATTTTAGAGAGAAAAAGATCATGTTTCTGTGGAGAGTAAATTCAAGTTTTGTTAATTGAGGTCTATATTTACTAAGAGCCACTTCCCAAATAGCTCCTTATTACTATATTCTTGTAAATTTTAGCTGAATCATTAAAAGGAACTCTAGTTTGTTTCTGAAGTTTTTCTCATTAATCATCTTTGGATGAAGATCATATGCCCCATGACCTGCAACCAGGAGATTATGCATACTGGAGAAGACATCATTTAAGACTGTCTCCAACCTAGATGGTAGGACCCTTATCAGGTCCTCTTCACTAGCTCATGCACAGTGAACCTGAAGGGAATTGACTCTTGGATTAATATTTCCACTTAAAAAGGGCCCCTGAAATGGACTGGCCTATACAGAGCACTGCTGACCTCAAAATCACCTTAAAACAATGCTCAAACCGAGGAGAAACTACCAGACCACGATGGTAAGAAGAAGACATCTAAAGTAGACATCTAAAGTAGACAGCTGATCCAAGATGCCAAACCCGGCCTGTGTACCAGTTACTTTGATAATTGCTTACACTTGCTTATGAACTAAACGTATTTCACAATCTTAAGCAGAGTTAAAATTAATTGAATTGTTGAGTTTACGGTCAGTTACCTATATCCAGTACTTCTGGTTACCTTGGTGGATTTCTCCACTCCAAGGCTCTAATTGGATGGCCCTTAGGAAATTATTCTAGAAGAAAGAAGTTATAGTTCTGTTTGGGCCACTATTGATATTACTGGATGGGACTCCCTCACTTGGTCAATCAATCATAGTTGCTCTGACCCTTGCCATAAATATAAAAGGCCCCCCTTATGTTGGGAACAATTCAACCATACTAAGGGTAGCCAGGCTAAATAATACAAGGAAATGTCTCTGGGTGCCTTATGAACAATGCCAGTATATCATTTCCTTTAAAGGTAAGGATTGGTATAGAACAGATTAAGTCAGATGACCTAGGGGTATACTGTGTGGATCCTAACAGAAGTTCTTGGCTTAAATTCTTACTTATAACCTTACAAATACTACTAGCTATATTACTTATATTCTACCTATTTTGTAAGATTGTTGTTTCTTTCCTTACTAAATATGTGACTGAGCCTCTGATAAAATAATAAGAAGGTGACTTAAGGCTGTTGACCAGATATATAGTTCTATACAAGATCAGTGATGGTAATAGTGTAACTTTAGATATGGAAAGAAGCATCAAGAGGGAATAATTTCCTGGACCATAACAGACTAGTAAATCAGTGGTCCAGAGAATTTTGGCTATAGTTAATAGGGCCTAGTCCAGTAATAGCACACTGAGTGGCCTATCAGTGAGATCTTTGCCTGGGACAAAATGATGAAATGCCTCCCAAACCATGGTCGAATTTATGACCATGAGAGGGCACTGCCAACTAAAAATTGTCACTTGCCATCTGTCACTACAAGTATGATATCACTAGCCAATGCAGTCACTGACTTTTGACGCATCCTGAAAAGAGTTCATGGTGGAGATCAGGAATGAGGTACTCCGTGCTCTGGAAGGATCTGGCAGAACAGGTCTTCAGATAGTTATTTTCAGGAGAAGATTTTATGAACCTGATTTCTTGCTTCTTCCTATATCTAGAAAATATCTAGAAAATCACTAAAATCATTAAAGGAGACGTCTGCTCCTCATGACTAGCAGCAACCTTCTTGTGACTGGCAGCAACCCTCTGCCAAAATGTGTACTTGATTGCATGTATCCCCCTTCACTAAAATCACATATATACTGACCTCCCTCCACCTCTTTAGAGCAGTTCCTCAGAGATATCTGAGAGGCTTCTCCTGGGCTACAGTCCTCATTTTGCCCCAAAGAAAACTTAACTCACAACTCTCACATTGTGCATTGTTTTTCAGTCAACACCTTCAAACTAAAAATTTAAAATAAAATGTCTTCATTTTTAACAAGCAGCTCTACCACCAGTCTCTGATATCCTATGTCATTCAATGCAGCCGTTGCATCTAAGGTCTCATGAGGGTTGGGTCAAAGACAACTCCAAGGTTTTCTGCATTCCTACAATTCTCCTTTCAATGGAGGATCATTTTGAAAAACACATGTAAAGGAGTGTGACTTTGTGTAAGCCATGGTGTGCTGCATTGTGCTCTAGCACTAAAAGAAAAACAAGATTCACAGTAAAGGTTTGTGCCCACTTATCAAAAAAAGAAAAGCTAGTTTTAGTTTAGTCAGTTTAATTAAAACAGGCATATCTTTAGAGTTTTCAACATTAAATACTTTTATCTTGTGTTTGCTAAAAGTCAAATAAGTTCATGTTACTTCTATTACAGAATTTGTCAGGAAGAAAGATAACAAGCTGATGGTTAGCTGTTTAATAGCTCTTGAAATTTTCATGAGTGATCTAAACATAATTGTTATGAAGAAGGAAATTACATAGATGTAAATAAGATAAAAGTATATAAATAAAGTTTTCAACAACAGTTATGTTCAGTGCTATGTCTACTTAAAAATAGTTTCCAGGGCTTCCCTGGTGGCTCAGTGGTTGAGAGTCCGCCTGCTGATGCAGGGGACAAGGGTTTGTGCCCCAGTCCGGGAAGATCCCACATGCCGCAGAGCGGCTGGGCCCGTGAGCCATGGCCGCTGAGCCTGCGTGTCCAGAGCCTGTGCTCCGCAACGGGGGAGGCCACAACAGTGAGAGGCAAGTGTACCGCAAAAAAAAAAAAAAAAGTTTCCAAAATCTTTTTGGGACTTCTCAGGCTACATAATCGTGTGAGCCAATTCCTTGTGCTAAATGTTGAATTTGGACAGAAATTTGACAAAACGGGTGGGGGATTTCCTTTGAAACTTGGGGAGGTAAACGGAATAGCTTGAGTCAAAGCACAAGGGAGGTAATAGCTAATAATAGCAAAGATTTATTGACCACTTTCTAAATGCCAGGCACAATCTGAGCACTTCACACACATTAGATTGATTCATCCTCCCACTTCTATACATACAAAGACTCCCAGAGGACATGGAACTTTGTCTTGTTCCCAGCTATACACTCAATATAGTGAACACACAATATTCAAGCTCTCTGCTAAAGGAATGAATGAATCAATGGTGGAGCAGCAATCCTAAAGCTCCAGGATCTCAATTTGAACCTATGCCAAAAAGCTGGATATAAAAATTTATGCTTTATCTTGTGTTCCACCTATTTCTTAAGAAAAGAGTGAGCTTTTGGACAAATGAATTTTTAACTGCTAGAATTGTTTTGTCGTTCAGTTATATTTTTGCTTAATCTTACTGCTTAAAAATTTTAAAAAATGTTTTTTGCTTCTCCATTCTGTTTGAACACTTTTGGAGGACTTATACAGACTGTCTAGAAGTCCACACAGTAGGAAGGTATTATTGATGTAGCTGCTGGAGGGGAGAGAGGCAGGGGGCAAACAGGGTAAGAAGAGAAGTGCTTTTCATTTGCAGGCCAAGAACCTGGAAGTTAAGAAAACCTGATTCCCCCAGGGACAGATATGGAGGTTGGTGGGGGTGAGGGTAGCACCCCAAACCCATTTTCTCTTATCTATTTCACCTGATTCCTCTCTAGTGGTTCATAAACTGAGAAAAAAGTTAATGGAAACCAAGCAGGATGAAAAGGGTACTTAGAGCTCAGTGAAAGGCACACAGAAACTTTTGTTCTATGTCAAACAGCTTAGGAAGGGCTGGGTCTGTTTCTAAGTGGTCGTGGATTCTGTTTACCAATGAATGTGGAGTTTCATTTCAGGAACAGTCAGTAATACTCTTCATTAGGAGCCTTATTTCAGGATGGTGTTGAATAATTGCTGGATTGCTGAAAGTGTCCAAGTAGGAGCTCTCCTTCCACTACACTGCTTGGCTCCTGTCCCCTTCCAGCCACTTCAAGCTCTTGTAAACAGCGTTCATTTTCCATCACAAGCGAGGAAATGTGACTGTGAAGCCAAGGTGCCAGGTCCCTGGAGAGGGCCTGCCAGGGAGTCCGTTTCCTCACATCTCATTTTAGTTTGTAACTTGCTGGCGGGGTTGAATAATCACTGAAGCTCCATGTCTTCCCATCCTATTCTGTTCCACTAACTTATGAAACACCCAGCAACCCGCTGGAGGACTAGCAGATCAACCAGATGTTTCCTGAGCAAAGACAGCACACACAGCATCTCGTGAGAGGGGAGGGCTGGCGGGCACTCACCCCCTCTGACATCACTGGGTGAGGTAGCCTGCAGGAGAATTTCAAAGCAGAGCAGTTTGGCCAGGGAAGAGTTCAGTTGGCAGCTCTGTGCTGGGATTAACTGACCCGGATAACTAGGGAGAGGGAATTAACAAGTGTGTTTATTATCTGGGAGGAATTAGACCCTGCACTCCCTGATTATCCATGGGCACTAGGAGACCCTCCCCCATGGCTCCCCATGCACAGTCAGGATCACAAGTTCACCATGTTGTTTCTCATCCCAGCCTCTTGTTTTCCTGACTTTGCCTGAGGTTGATGTGGGACAAGCTCAACTGATTGCAAAGAACAGCAATGAAATACTAATAATTATTAATAATAAATCAACTAATTCTTCTTCCCCAAAAACATAGGGGAGATCAAATCCTAAAAAATCTGATTTCAAATCATCTCCCTATAGATCACTGGCTTGTCAGATTCAGGGTGTTAAAAACCAATAAGATAACATAATTTTTTTTTTTTTTTTTTTTTTTTTTTTTTAAAGCCCAATAACATAATTTTTTAATATAGGGAATATAGGTATGGAATTGGCAGCTTCCCTTTAGAAAGGTCATTAAGAGTAAATCATAACAAACAAATAAATAAACAAGTAGAATGCATGTACCATTTGCTGTCACTGTGATCTCATAAATGAAAGGTTAATTCAACCTCCTTGACTCAAATCCCTCCAAGAAATTTTCTTCACACTCATCAAATCCAAACTTCTGAGACCTGAAAAGTGCCATATGATCTAGGATCTGACCCCTGCCTACTTTATAAGCTCCACCTCCTCCTCTTTTTATTCCTCTCCAGCCTTTTCTCTGTCAAACAAGCCCTGGTCTTTGCATTTGCTGTTCCCAACATCTGCAGTGCTCTTCCCCCAGATCTGTGGACAGCGGCCTCCTGTGGTGGGCAGCTTTCTAACTGGACGCCCAGGGACCTACCTCCTGGGATTCATGTCTGTGTAATCCCCTCCCTTGTGTGTGAGCTGGACCTAGTGACTTGCCTCTAAAGAACAGACAAGAAAAGACCTGCTGTAAAGAAGAGCAAAAGCAATGGGATGTCATCCAGAGATCAGGTTATGAAGGACTCTGATGTCCTTCTTACTCACTCTCTCTCTGTGGCTCTTCTCACTTGCTCTGATGAAGCAAGTTGCCATTTGTGAGCTGCTCTCTGCAGAGACTGATGTGACAAAGAACAGAGGGTGGTCACTTGACCAGTAGCCAGTTAGGAGCTGAGACCCTCCATCCAACAGGTTGGGAGGAACTGAGTCCTGCCAACAACCTCTTGAGTAAGACTGCAGAGGATCCTTCCCTGTCCTCTCCGGCTTTGCAAGGACTGCAGTCCCAGAGGTCACCTTGACTGCAGCCTTGTGAGAGACGCTGAGCCAGACACCGGGACCAACTCAGCCACACCTAGGGCCCAGACACATTGAAACCCAGAGATAATAAGTGTTGGTACATTTGGTACAGGAGTGATAGTTGACTAATTCTCTACCTCACTTCACTCAGGTCTCTGCTCAAATGTCTCCTAACTCACCTTCTAAACCAACCAATCCCACAAAACTGATCACACATTATCGTCTCTCCCCTTACCCATCTGAATTTTTCATTCTGGAAATTTTCACCACTTACATTTATATTATATATTTATTTATTAGCTGGCTTCCCTACTAGAGTGAATATTCACAGAACACCATGTATGTATGTCATTTTGCTGGTGAAAAAAATGATTGTATATTTGCACTTGTGGTGCTCAGGTTTATTTGAAAAATACTTATTGTAGGGCTACTTTATACCAGATCCAGTGACATAGGTTATTTATCCCTGTTCCCTGGTATCTGGGTCAATTAACTTAGTCTCGGCTAATTATTTTTTTTTCTTGTTATTGTTATTAAATTACTCTGTTTTGATAATGCACCTTTCTATACCTTTAACTGAGTATTTAATTAAAATGTCAATATTTTTTCAAGGCCAGAGCTTGTACATGCTTGACTGAAGTCCAGCGTAGGGTGAACATAATTATTTGAAAAGTTCTTATTTCACACTCTGCTGAAGTCTAACTTCCTGGTACTTTCCTCTATTGGCCTTAGCTTTGCTTTTAGAATTAATAAATAACATAACTATTTTGTTTCCACCAGCCCAGTTCTAATCATTCCATTAACTCTATTTCTTTGGGTGTAAGTTCTGCTTGTTGAATTTATTGTCTTTTTTACACTGTAGACTTTTCTTGCATGTTTGATGTTTCCTCATTTGGTGTTCACCTTTGCCGTTGAGATTCCAATTCAACTTTATGCTTCCTTAGAGGAGGTGTGAGAGCTACTGCTGAGGTTCACTGTCCCCTGGTTTCCAGTGGGAGCGAGCGGGCCCATGGTGCCATTAGCCAGGCCTCCAGGGACCGTCTCCTGAATCATCTGACCTAGGAACTGCCTTGTGTATCTGCCTGAAGCTCCCACAATCACTCTTCTGATCTCAAGGCAGATTCCTCTACCCCTGGTGTATGTGTGTGTGTGGTCTACAGTGGTTAATTGGCCCAACTACTTTCCTACTCTCTTGAGAGATGCCAGAGATAGACAACCTCTGAGCGTGGATCATCTGTACTGTTTCCCATCTTTACAACTGCGTTCTTCCACAGGAGTCCTGACCTCTAGCTTTCTTTCAAGTTTATCTCATATGTTTGCTGTCTGTTCCTGGGCCACAAAGTATAACAATTCTTATGTGGAAATCCTTATGCTTTAATTCTTATGTATGTGTTTAGGTTCATATATTTTACATATTTAAAATATAAAATATGACTTATTTATATTAGTATGTGTACATATGTATATGTATATGCAGTCAGCTTAGCTGCCATTTTGAAACCAGTATCTACTTCTTTTCTTTCAGCCCTTCAAATATTTGGAGATCATTATCACATTCTCCCTTATTCTCTCCTTCTTAGTCTAAAAATATCATGTTCCTCTAACAATTCTAATCTCCAATAATTTTCTGACTTTTTATCACCATAAACTCCTTTCTCTATTCCAGTAGACACATAAGATTCATTCAATAGCACTAGGTAGATCGCAGTGTGAGAGGAATACTCAGAGTACAATGGGACTATTACTTCTTGTAATGTATATATTTTTTTCTGTACTGGTAAGTCTGGTTTATCTTTTTAACCACATATTTATACTACTGGCTCCTCATAATCCATTTCCTTTCCATTCCTCTTCCACAGTTTAAATACATAAACTCTGCCAAGCAACAGCTGCCCCTCCTCTACTTGTGTAATTGATCACTAACTAATATGAAAGACTTCACATTAGTCTACTGAGTTTTACCATATTCATTTTAAGTTCTCCACACCCTCTTGAAGTGTGTCAGGCTATTCAGAAAGAGTAGCTTCAGTTTATTCTTTACTAGATTGACTATCCTCTGATATATTGATCCCAGGAGATTTGTTTCCTTCCATCTATGGAACATGTTTTCCTCTCATTAACTTTTCAGAGAGCATACTATATTATCTTCTTTAGCTGAATCCCATTTTTACTCACTGGGATTGTGTCATCCATTCATTCAATAAAGATTTATCAAGGGCCAACTCCGTGCCAAGAGTCACACTGGGCATTGGCTACACAGAGAGAAACAAACGTGGTTCTTGACTTCATGGAACTTATGATATAATATTCACAGTTGTATAATTGTTTGTAGACTTAATATTATAATTGGTAGTTTTTATATACTCAGAAGTTTATTTCTTTTTAAAGTACCAATCTTGACAAAGGAAAAACAGTGCAGTGTTAACTGTAGAACCTAGGTGGTTGATAGATGGATGTTCACTGTACATTTCTTTCTACTTTTCTGTATATTTGATAATAAAGTTTTGGGATAAATTTTGCCTATCCTTCACAATCTGTATTTCTTTTATAGAAATATAGCTATAGATAGCTTTACTTGCTTTTATGAACTTCCAGATATCACAGCCTTGATTGCACAGGGTTCCTGGGAGAAACAGTAACGTAACAGAAAGAACACGCACAGTGAAGATGGACTAGGACTCAAATTCGGAGCCCAGCACCTGCTGGCTCTGTGCCTCCTGAAAAGTCACTTAATGTCTCTGAGCCTCGATTTTCCTCATCCCTTAAATGGGATAATAATATTCACACCCTAAGTTGTTGTGAAAAGTAAATAAAATTATGTACATAGTCAGTTAGTATATTTAAAATGCATCGGCCCCTCTTCCACTACTTTCTTCACTTAGCCACCTTGCACATAACCATTATTTCCTTCCTTAAAATCTGAATTAAGTGATTAATACCCGTTCATCTTTCTTTAACTTTTGAAGAATAAAATTCTTAGAAACTCACATCCATAACATATTATTAGATGTTTTTGTCTAGCAAATAATGGTGTCAGAAGAAGTAAATTCATCCATCACCCTCAAATTTCTTTTTGTTCAGGTATGGGATTGATGTTAAGGAAATGCCATTCATATCCAGACCAAGGGGTCTGAAATTGCTTTATTGCCAATGGTTGTCTTGATTTAGCATGTTTATGCTATTGTCTGTATGTCCTAATTCCTCTGTCTACAGTGTTATCTTTTCTTTACGAAACTGCAGAAGCCTTGCCCTTCTTCAGAACAAGTTCAATGCTCCAGTAACATCTTCCTGAATCCCTTCCTCCAGGTTTTACTCATGATATTTCCTCTGTATCATGTCATATCTCAAAATATCTTACATCATTTACTACTAGATGGTAAGCACAATGCAGCCAGAGGAAAGCACTCTTCTATCTTTCTATTCCCAGAGTACAAGACTGGGAACAGCCAGTAGGCACTTGTTAGAGATAATTCATGGAAGCCTGTGTGGATAAATGACTAGAGTTCATTGTCCTTGGGCATCAGGGTTCATCCTCTAAGAAATGAGAGAGATAGCCAGGTGCCATAAAAAGTGTATTTAAGCACTAAAATGCTATGATTCTTAGATGTTGTATTATGCTACTCAAATGCAGTAGACTTTTAAAAAAAATATTCCAAGTATTAATCTTAATGCCAGAGCTTTCTGTATGGTCAGAAGCTTCTTGATTTTTTAAGCAACTGGGATTTGGATGCTTATGCCCCTTTCTCTGACTCTTTGCCTGTAATTGCACCAAGGATATGGCTGAGTTGATATATCTGTCATTCCTGACATATCCCCTACTCCAAACAAACAAAAATTCTTCTCTTCATCTCTTTCACTTCCATATCCCAGATTACCTGGCTTAGAACACCGTTTCTGTCCTGACCTTGAAGAAGTTTGAGTGGATTCATGTATCCTGGACGCTGCTGGGTCTCTACATAAGTGTTAAGATGATGCTGGCTTTCAGACTTTCAGACGCTTTAATCCTCCAGTGGCTGCTGCGTCCAGTTGCTTGGAAGACATTGAAATTCTACCCTATAATATTGTGATCTTCCACTAATTATTGGGGAGAATCAGCAACACTCAGGGAGGATGAGGAAGCATGTCAGGGAAGTGCAAAACCTCATATTTCACCCGTCACTCCTCACCCTTTAAGTTCCAGCCATGCTGAACGTATTTAATATGCTCAATGCTCTACACTGTTATTCAATAATTTCCCTGTACTTCACACACTCTTCAAATCCTCTCTACCTTTTTTGTCTGCTAAAGCTTATTCGTCCTCTGAGTCTCAGCTGAAAATATCACCTCCTACAGGAGTCTCCTGATTCTCCTATTATAACGCTTACTACACTGTTTGGCAATTGTCTGATTATTGTGTATTCTCTTCACTTACCTGTAAGATTCATATGGAAGAATATGCCATCTTTCTTGTTTATTGTTGTAGCCCTAAAACTTAGTACAGTGCCTGACATATAATAGTTGCTCCTGTATCTACTGAATTAATGAATGTAGGAATCCCTGCTCTCATGGGGATTGAAATGTTATAGGATACACAAGATAAGCACACAAATAACCAGTATATTTATGCCTCTTCTTTACAATTGCCAAGGAATCTGTGGAGTTAGTGTTTTTCTCTTTTTACAGAAAGGAAAATTTAGGCTTAGAAGTTATATAACTTCCCAAGATGACTCTACAGGTAGAAAGTGGCAGAAATGGATTTAAACTCTAGTCTTCTGATAGCCAATTAAGTGCTCCCTACATAATGTTGCAACAATATGAAGCAAGTGTTACAAAATTTTACTTCATTTCATAAATGGGAGAATTCACTTCTAGATAAGATGACATTTGAGCTTGAATCTGAAAGATGAATCAGCTTTTTTAAAAAGAATTATTTTCAATTATGAAAATATAATCAAACAACCCTTTGATTATATTTGTGTTATAATAAATTCAACTAATACAGACATATTTAATGCAAAAGTCAAAGTTCACCTTACTGTTGCTTTAATTACATTCCTAAAATATAGCCGTCATAAACCATACCTGTGTATATAGACATGATATGGTGGTTTTGTTTTATTTGTTTTAAAAGGAATCACACTGTAATTACTGTTCTGCAGCCTCTTTCTTTTTAACTTCAATACCACTTGGACAAACTTCCATCTGGTATATTTATACTTACCTGCTGTACTTTTAACTGCTGCATTTCATTTCTTTGTAGGAATGATCTATAATTTGTTTAACCAATCTCCTGTTGTAGGCATTTAAGTGGCTTCTTGTTTTCTCTTCTACAAATATTTCTGCAGTAATTCTCTAGTATATATATATCCCACTTTCATTAAAGATTTTCTGTCCATCAATTCCTAAAACTAGGATTTCTTGTGTCATGGGTTATAAGCCTTTTAAATTGTGAAGAAAACTGACAAAAATACACAGAATGCAAAAAGTTGGAAGTGGGAAGACAAAAAACATTCAAGGTGGGGAATGTCACATAAACAAATGTACCGAGAAGCCTAAATCACAATCCTTTATTTCTCCCAAGAAGTTTCAGCATTTTGACCCTTTGTGTGAGCTCGAATGACAAATTCCAGCTCCTTCCAAGTGACCACAAGCTATTTGTCAGTCTCTTTTTATGCTCCCCCTGTCCTTTCAGTGATGAACTCCCTAGAGATTAAACATTCTCATTATTAATCTTAACCACTAGACTCCCTGAGAACCAAAGTTTGCTGCCTTTTTTTTTTTTTAATCTTTATTGGAGTATAATTGCTTCACAATACCGTGTTAGTTTCTGTTGCACAACAAAGCGAATCAGCCATATGCATACACGTGTCCCCATATCCCCTCCCTCTTGAGCCTCCCTCCCACCCTCCCTATCCCACCCCTCTAGGTCATCGCAAAGCACCGAGCTGATCTCCCTGTGCTATGCTGCTGCTTCCCACCAGCCAACTATTTTCTTAATGACTCCTCACTACACACAGACCCCTCATTGTGCTATTCACAATTTCCAGATGAAACCAAAAGCTTGATTCAACTGTAGTCAAAGAAAAAGAATTCTGCACAATTCTACAAACATACACACACTAACACTCCACTTTCCACCAGCACCAGAAACTTAAAATTGAATGATCATGGCATGTGATGTTTCCAAAGAGCTACTCCCTTGCCTTCAGTTTTATTAAAGGCGCAAACGTGCAGTTGCATTTAATGGTGTTTACTTGGAAGGATGCGATGTTTACCCTTGGAAACGTATTATGCATCTCTCACCTTACAGTGAACAAACGGGCGTTGTAATTTCATGTAGTCTAACTGCTTGCTTAAATTTATGTCTGCACTCAAATGAGAAAAATCCTTCAGTATCAGTCATCTTTGAAACCAAGGGACTTATTCATAGAGCATGTGGGGCTCTATTCATAAATGATTTATGTCTTTGCATAAAAGGGAGTGGAGGTTGTGTGTGTGTGTGTGCTGCTCAGAGAACCATCAACTGCCTCTCCTGAGTAATTTACACAAGATCAATATTTATCAAAGTGAGCCAAGAATTGTGCCATACTCCCTGAGTTCTAAATACTACCTTTATAGTTCCTTTATCCATAGAAGGGAGCACGACAAATTGAAATGTTTGCACAAAACCTACTTAAAGTTGTTCTCACTTGGTTTCTGTTGCTTTAGATGCAATGTGATGCTTTGGCTGAAACTGCAGATTTCTGTCATGGATATTGCTTATGACTAACACATAGTAGATATTCAAAAACGTACTTGTTGAGTAAATGAGTAAAGAGAAATAAGCAAACATTGTTGTCACTGTTCACAAAGGGGAAAGAGGGTTGCTCGCTGAATGTATTATTTTAATATATCTTAACTAAGCACCTGCTAGGCATTTTGCATTGAATAGGACACAGTTGTTACTTGGAATAATATTCTAGCCATATGTGTCAGTAATTAAAAACATAATCGTGAAAAATGCTATATTCTCTACTAAAGGTTAAAAATGTCTTCTGGAGATCCAGAGGAAGGATCAACTAATTCTGCTCAGAGAAGTTTAGGAAAGATTAAGAGTCTGTAGGAGTTAAACAGGCTTGTGGTGAATGGGGAAGGGAATTTTAGGAGGAAGTAATGGCATGAACAAAAGAAACATAAAAGACCTTCAGATTGCATAAATGGGATGTGTTGCCATGAGCGATTAGAGGACTTGTGTCAGTAATGACAAGTCTGAACTTTTCTATTAGAATTGGATTATAAAAGGTCTTACACACTCAACCAGTGAGCTGTTACTTGTTCTGTAAGCAAGATAAGACTCATAGATTTTTAAACATGGAAGTGACATAATCAGATTTCCTGCAGTGATATATCTCTGATGGCACAATCTATACTATCTACATACCATCTGGTGGAGAAGGATAGAGAGGAGAGGACAAATGGGATTCCACTTGCTTCTCAAGTCTACTAGTGTCTCTATGGAATGCTGCTTTGAGAAGGACTTCAGAACTGCATCTGGACTCAGCAGGAAAGTCTCCAGTAATAAAGAAGTAATGCTTGTCATTAGTGTAAGAAGGAAAAGAAGAGAAAGTGGCAGCAGGCATAACCTAACCATTTGCCATTCCTGAATTAGAAGGATGTTGGGAAAGTCTAGGTGAGAAATCCTAAGTCCTAATTTATGGCAATCTCAGTGTGTAAGTGGGAGATGACAGGAGCATATTTAAATATTTTATACTATATATATACTAAATACATTAAACATGCTAATAAACATATATATATATATATATATATATATATATATATACACCTACATATAAAGAACTTC
>NW_020174560.1:1748008-1751682 GCF_003031525.2 Neophocaena asiaeorientalis asiaeorientalis
ATATATATATATATATATATATATATATGTATATACTCCTGCATATAGAGGACTTCATGAATCATGTGAGTTTTAAGATAAAAGGATAGAGGATAACTTTATAAAGTTTGTAGTTTAAGACAGGATCCTGGGAAAAGCAGCCATCGTTAATTAGAAAGGAAATACAAGCAGGAAAGTAAGTTGAGAGTGGTAAGGAAGTGAAAAGGAAGGTGATGACTTCATTATTGGGCATAATAATCTCTAGGTGCACAGAGGATATCCAGAGAGAGGTGCTCAGTAAAGTGTTTGAAGTCTGGGGTTGAAGCCCAGATGAATGTTCTGGAATAGATATATAATTCTATTTCTAGAATCTTGGGATTCTTCAGAATATGAACAGCATTGCATGCACTACATGGATATTATCTCTCAATAAGAAATCCTGATGAACACCAACATTTAGATAATGGACAGAAGACAAGGAAGATCCATGTGGATTATTTAAAACATCCACATATAGTATTTATAACTTGAGAAAAATATGTAATTGTCTCTCAACCTTTCATTATTACCCACATGGAGAAACAAAAGGGATTTTTATTTTTGACCCTGAAGGACTAGCTTGTTTCAGACCAACTGTCTTGCAGAGAATAATGGGAAAAGGTAGATTAAATTTTTTACAGTCTTGTTGAAAACATGGGAAACCTACAGAGAAAGTGGTGATTTAGGGGCTAAAAATATCCAGGGATAAGTGCAAATAGATGAGCTTGATATTAAGGCTTTACATTTCCTCTTGAGGTTTTTGCTAACTTATAAGTCAAAGCAAAGGAGCTGAGGAGCTAAGCAGAGTTCAGGCAGTCTTATGGAGGCTGTGAAGCAAAATATAGAATTCAGAACCTCCCAAGGAACAGATGCTTCGTAAATACCACAGATTTTCAGATGGTACCAGGACCAGGACTAGAGTGAAGAAAATTAGGTGTGTATGGTACAAAGTTTTAGGATGAACTCACTTGTTAAATCCTGTACCCTGCATGCCTCACCCCATCCTGACTCTTTGAGGACACTTGAAGTGCTATCTACAAGTAGTAAACAAAATCTGGAGTTAGTTCATCCTTCACAAAGGCCAGTTCTAAAAGAGATCAATCCATAATTGTACCATGACCTGCCTCTACTATAGTTGCCTGATAGAGGTAAAATTTTATCCTCTCTGTAGGAAAAGAATATCATCTAGAAACTCATATTAAACTATATTTTTTCTGACAAGATGCCTTTCAAGAAATTTACTAGGTATGTAAGGATATAAAATGAAATGCTTAAAAAACAATAATAAAAACAGGCAAAAGTGGCAGACCCATAGGAAATTCAGACCTTGATTTATAAGATGTAAACTTGGGACAGACCTTCAAGATGGCGGAGGAGTAAGATGTGGAGATCACCTTCCTCCCCACAAATACATCAGAAATACATCTACATGCGGGACAACTCCTACAGAACACCTACTGAATGCTGGCAGAAGACCTCAGACTTCCCAAAAGGCAAGAAACTCCCCACGTACCCAGGTAGGGCAAAAGAAAAAAGAAAAACAGAGACAAAAGAGTAGGGACAGGACCTGCACCTCTGGGAGGGAGCTGTGGAGGAGGAAAGATTTCCACACACTAGGAAGCCCCTTCACTGGTGGAGATTGGGTGTTGGGGGAGAAGTTTTGGAGCCACAGAGGAGAGAGCAGCAACAAGGGTGTAGAGGGCAAAGTGGAGACATTCCCGCACAGAGGATTGGTGCTGACCAGGACTCACCAGCCTGAGAGGCTTGTCTACTCACCTGGCGGGGTGGGCGGGGGCTGGGAGCTGAGGCTCTGGCTCCAGAGGTCAGATCCCAGGGAGACTACTGGGGATGGCTGCGTGAACACAGCCTGAAGGGGGCTAGTGCACCACAGCTACCTGGGAGGGAGTCCAAGAAAAAGTCTGGAACTGCCTAAGAGGCAAGAGACCATAGTTTTGGGGTGTATGAAGAGAAGGGATACAGAGTACCACCTAAACGAGCTCCAGTGATGGATGTGAGCCACGGCTATCAGCGCGGACACCAGAGACAGACATGAAACACTAAGACTGCGGTGGCAGCCACCAAGAAGCCTGTGTGCAAGCACAGGTCACTATCCACACCTCCCTGCACGGGAGCCAGGGTCCTGTGATCCAGGGACAACTTCCCTGGGAGAACACATGGCACGCCTCATGCTGTTGCAACGTCACTCTGGCCTTGCCTGCCACAGGCTCACCCACATTCAGCACCCCTCCCTCGCCCTGGCCTGAGTGAACCAGAGCCCCCTAATCAGCTGCTCCTTTAACCCCATCCTGTCTGGGCAGGAAGAGATGCCCTCAGGTGACCTACATGCAGAGGCGGGGTCAATCCAAAGCTGAACCCCACGAGCTGTGTGAACAAAGAAGAGAAAGGGAAATTTCTCCCAGCAGCCTCAGCAGCAGCAGATTAACTCTCCACAATCAACTTGATGTACCCTGCATCTGTGGAATAACTGAATAGAAAATAAATCATCCCAAAATTGAGCCAGTGGACTTTGGGAGCAACTGTAGACTTGGAGTTTGCTCCATGTGGCTGAAAGGGTCTTGGTGCTCTGGCTGGGTGTCACGCCTGTGCCGCTGAGATGGGAGAGCTGATTTCAGGACATTGGTCCACCAGAAACCTCCCAGCTCTGTGTAATATCAAATGGCAAAAGCTCTCACAGAGATCTCCATCTCAATGCTAAGACCCAGCTCCACTCAACAAACAGCAAGCTAGAGTGCTGGACACCCTATGCCAAACAACTAGCAAGAAAGGAACACAACCCCATCCATTAGCACAGAGTCTGCCTAAAATCGTAATAAGGTCACAGAAACCCCCAAACAGAGCAGCAGATGTGGTCCTGCCCACCAGAAAGACAAGATCCAGCCTCATCCTCCACAATACAGGCGCTAGTCCCCTCCACCAGGAAGCCTACACAACCCACTGAACCAACCAGAGCCACTGGGGGCAGACACCAAAAACAATGCGAACTATGAACCTGAAGCCTGCGAAAAGGAGACCCAAAACACAGTAAGTTAAGCAAAATGAGAAGATAGAGAAACACACAGCAGTTGAAGGAGCAAGGTAAAAACCCACCAGACCAAACAAATGAAGAGGAAATAGGCAGTCTACCTGAAAAACAATTCAGAGTAATGATAGTAAAAGTCATCCAAAATCTTGGAAAGAGAATGGAGAAAATATAAGAAACGTTTAACAAGGACCTAGAAGAACTAAAGGGAAACAAACAATGATGAACAACACAATAAATGAAATTAAAAATTTTCTAGAAGGTATCAATAGCAGAATAACTGAGGCAGAAGAACGGATAAGCGACCTAGAAGATAAAACAGTGGAAATAACTACCACAGAGCAGAATAAAGAAAAAAGAATGAAAAGATGTGAGGACAGTCTCAGAGACCTCTGGGACAACATTAAACATACCAACATTCAAATTATAGGGGTTCCAGAAGAGGAAGAGAAAAAGAAAGGGACTGAGAAAATATTTGAAGACATTATAGTTGAAAACTTCCCTAATATGAGAAAGAAAATACCAAGTCCAGGAAGCACAGAGATTCCTGTACAGGATAAATCCAAAGAGAAACATGCCAGGACTATTTTTTTTTTTTTTTTTTTTTGGGTGTGGG
>NW_020174560.1:1751700-1949018 GCF_003031525.2 Neophocaena asiaeorientalis asiaeorientalis
TTTTTTTTTTTTTTTTTTTAGGTATGCGGGCCTCTCACTGTTGTGGCCTCTCCTGTTGCATAGCACAGGCTCTGGATGCGCAGGCTCAGTGGCCGTGGCTCAGGGGCCCAGCTGCTCTGCGGCATGTGGGATCTTCCTGGACCAGGGCACAAACCCATGTCCCCTGCATCGGCAGGCGGACTCTCAACCACTATGCCACCAGGGAAGCCCAGCCAGGACATATATTAATCAAACTATCAAAAATTAAATACAAAGAAAAAATATTAAAAGCAGCAAGGGAAAAACAACAACTAACATACAAGAGAAACCCCTTTAGGTTAAAAGCTGATCTTTCAGCAGAAATTCTGCAAGCCAGAAGGGAGTGGCAGGACATATTTACAGTGATGAAAGGGAAAAACCTACAACCAAGATTACTCTACCCAGCAAGGATCTAATTCAGATTCGACAGAGAAATTCAGGCTTTTACAGTCAAGCCAAAGCTAAGAGAATTAAGCACCACCAAACCAGCTTTACAACAAATGCTAAAGGAAATTCTCTATGCAGGAAACAGAAGGAAAAACACCTTCAATAACAAACCCAAACAATTAAGAAAATGGCAATAGGAACATACATATCGACAACTACCTTAATTGTAAATGGATTAAATGCTCCAACCAAAAGACATAGACTGGCTGAAGGGATACAAAAACAAGAACCTTATATATGCTGTCTAAAAGAGACCCACTTCAAACCTAGAGACATAAACAGACTGAAAGTGAGGGGATGGAAAAAGATATTCCATGCAAATGGAAATCAGAAGAAAGCTGGAGTAGTAATTCTCATATCAGACAAAATAGACTTTAAAATAAAGACTATTACCAGAGACAAAGAAAGACCCTAGATAATGATCAAGGGATCAATCCAAGAAGAAGATATAACAATTGTAAATATTTATGCACCCAATATAGGAGCACCTCAATATATAAGGCAAATGCTAACAGCCTTAAAAGGGGAAATCAATAGCAACTCAATAATAGTAGGGGACATTAACACCCCAGTTTCACCAGTGGACGGATCATCCAAAATGAAAATTAATAAGGAAACACAAGCTTTAAATGACACAATAAACAGGATGGACTTTATTGATCTTTATAGGACATTCCATCCAAAAGCAACAGAATACACTTTCTTCTCAAGTGCTCTTGGGACATCCTCGAGGATAGATCATATCTTAGGTCACAAATCAAGCCTTGGTAAATTTAAGAAAATTGAAATCATATCAAGTATCTATTTCAAAGCACAACACTATGAGACTAGATGTCAATTAGAGGAAAAAATACAAACACATAGAGGCTAAACAATACACCACTAAAACCAAGAGATCACTGAAGAAATCAAAGAGGAAATCAAAAATTACCTAGAAACAAATGACAATGAAAACATGATAACCCAAAACCAATGGGATGCAGCAAAAGCAGTTCTAAGATGGAAGTTTATAGCAATACAATCCTACATTAAGAAACAAGAACCATCTCAAATAAACAACCTAACCTTACTCCTAAAGCAATTAGAAAAAGAAGAACAAAAGATCCCCAAAGTTAGTAGAAGGAAAGAAAACATAAAGATCAGATCAGAAATAAATGAAAAAGAAATGAAAGAAACAATAGCAAAGATCAATAAAACTAAAAGCTAGTTCCGTGAGAAGATAAACAAAATTGATAAACCACTAGCCAGACTAATCAAGCAAAAAAGGGAGAAGACTCAAATCAATAGAATTAGAATTGGAAAGGGATAAGTAACAACTGACACTGCAGAAATACAAAGGATCATGAGGGATCACTGCAAGCAGCTATATGTCAATAAAATGGGCAACCTGGAAGAAATGGACAAATTCTTAGAAAAGCACAACCTACCAAGCCTGAACGAGGAAGAAATAGAAAATATAAACAGACCAATCACAATAACTGAAATTGAGACTGTGATTAATAATATTCAAACAAACAAAAGCCCAGTACCAGAAGGCTTCACATGCGAATTCTATCAAACATTTACAGAAGAGCTAACACCTATCCTTCTCAAACTTTCCAAAATATATCGGGGGGAGGAACACTCCCAAACTCATTCTACGAGGCAACCATCATCCTGATACCAAAACCAGGCAAAGATGTCACAAAGAAACAAAACTACAGACCAATATCACTGATGAACATAGATGCAAAAATCCTCAACAAAATACTAGCAAACAGAATCCAACAGCACATTAAAAGGATCATACACCATGATCAAGTGGGGTTTATCCCAGGAATGCAAGGATTCTTCAACATATGCAAATCAATCAATGTGATATGCCATATTAACAAATTGAAGGAGAAAAACCATATGATCATCTCAATAGGTGCAGAAAAATTCAACACCCATTTATAATAAAAGCCCTCCAGAAAGTAGGCATAGAGGGAACTTACCTCAAAATAATAAAGACCATATATGACAAACCCAGAGCCAACACCATCCTCAATGGTGAAAAACTGAAACCATTTCCACTAAGATGAGGAACAAGACAAGGTTGCCCACTCTCACCACTCTTATTCAACATAGTTTTGGAAGTTTTAGCCACAGCAGAGAAGAAAAGGAAAGAAAAGGAATCCAACTTGGAAAAGAAGGAGTAAAGCTTTCACTGTTTTCAGATGACATGATACTATACATAGGGAATCCTAAAGAAGCTACCAGAAAACTACTAGAGATAATCAATGAATTTGATAAAGTAGCAGGATATAAAATTAATGCACAGAAATCTCTTTCATTTGTATACACTAAAAATGAATATCTGAAAGAGAAATTAAGGGAACACTCCCATTTACCATTGCAACAAAAAGAATAAAATACCTAGGAATAAACCTACCTAAGGAGACAAAAAAACCTGTATGCATTAAACTATAAGACACTGATGAAAGAAATTAACAGATGTAGATATATACCATGTTCTTGGATTTGAAGAGTCAATATGGTTCAAATGACTATACTACCCAAAGCTATCTAAAGATTCAATGCCATCCCTATCAAACTACCAATGGCATTTTTCACAGAACTAGAACAAAAAATTTCAGACAGGTGAATGTATAAAGGAGATATGGCACATATATAGAATGGAATATTAGCCATAAAAAGAAACGAAATTGAGTTATTTGTAGTGAGGTGGATGGACCTAGAGTCTGTCATACAGAGTGAAGTAAGTCAGAAAGAGAAAAACAAATACCATATGCTAACACATATATATATATGGACTCTAAAAAAATAAAATAATAAGTTTCTGAAGAACCTGGGGCAGTGCCAGAATAAAGATGCAGACGTAGATAATGCACTTGAGGACATGGGGAAGGGGAAGGGTAAGTTGGCACAAAGTGAGAGAGTGGCATGGACATATATACACGAACAGATATAAAATAGATACCTAGTTCGGAAGCAGCCACATAACACAAGGAGGTCAGCTCAGTGCCTTGTGACCACTTAGAGTGGTGGGATAGGGCTGGTGGGAGGGAGATGCAAGAGGGAAGAGATATGGGGATATATGTATATGTATAGTTGATTCACTTTGTTATAAAGCAGAGACTAACACACCATTGTAAAGCAATTATACTCCAAAAAAGATGTAAAAAAAAACCTTTAAAAAATCTAAAAAAAAATAAAGATGTAGATTTTACAAAAACTATTGAAATGTAGATAATTTACAGTATCGTTTAAGTTTCAGGTGCACAGCACAGAAATTCAGTCATATATATATAACGTATAAGGGAGAAGAACCTGAAAAAGAATATATATTGATATGATTTGCATTTCTTTAATAATTAGCGATATTTAGCATCTTTTCATGTGCCTTTTGGACATCTGTATATCTTCTTTGGAGAAATGTCTCTTTAGGTCTTCTGCTCATTTTTTGATTTGGTTGTTTGTTTGTTTGTTTTTGCTATTTAGCTGCATGAGCTGAGTGTATATTTTGGAAATTAATGCCTTGTCATTCCCATCGTTTGCAAATATTTTCTCCCATTCTGTAGGCTGTCTGTTTATTTTGTTTATGTTTTCCTTTGCTGTGCAAAAGCTTTTAAGTTTAATTAAGTCCCATTTGTTTATTTTTGTTTTTATTTCCATTGCTCTAGGAGATGGATGCAAAACGGTATTTTTGTGATTTATTTCAAAGAGTGTCTCGCCTGTGTTTTCCTCTAGTAGTTTTATAGTATCTAGTCTTAATTGTAGGGCTTTAATCCATTTTGAATTTATTTTTATGTATGGTGTCAGAAAATGTTTTAATTTTATTCTTTTTCATGTAGCTGTCCAGTTTTCCGAGCACCACCTATTGAAAAGACTGTCTTTTCTTCATTGTATATTCTTGCTTCTCTTGTCATAGTTTAATTGACCAGTGGTCAGTGGGTTTATTTCTGGGCTTTCTATCCTGTTCCATTGATCTATATTTCTGTTTTTCCTCCAGTACCACACTATTTGGATGACTGTAGCTTTGTAGTATAGTCTGAAGTCAGGTAGCCTGATTCCTCCAGCTTCATTTTTCTATCTCAAGATTGCTTTGGATATTCAGGGTCTTTTGTGTTTCCATACAAATTTAAAAAAATAATTTTGTTCCAGTTCTGCGAAAGATTTGGACTTTTTTTTTTTTTTTTTGGTGATACGCAGGCCTCTCACCACTGTGGCCTCTCCCATTGTGGAGTGCAGGCTCCGGACACGCAGGCTCAGTGGCCATGGCTCATGGGCCCAGCCGCTCCACGGCATGTGGGATCCCCCTGGACCAGGGCACGAACCCATGTCCCCTGCATCAGCAGGCGGACTCTCAACCACTGTGCCACCAGGGAAGCCAAGATTTGGGCTCTTAAAAAACTAGAATTTACATGTCAAAATATTAGACAAGAAGATGAATATTAGATTTAAAAAAATTAACTGAGACCTAGAAGGTGTTTAAAAAATCAAATAAAATCATGGAACCGAGAAAATAAAAACTGAAATTAACAACTCAAGATGAGATCCTAACTACAGAGTAAACACAAGTGAGGGTAGAATTAATGCATGTGAAAATAAGTCTACTGGAAATCTACAGATATAATCATGAAGATAACAGAAGAATGGAAAGTACAGAAGCGTCTAGAAAGATATGGATGAAGATGAAACATCACAATAAAAAAAGTCTAAAATATGTGTAATTATGATACCATAAGACTGAGAAAAGATAGTTAGGCAGAAGCAATATGTGAAGATATACTGGTGGAAAAACTTCTAAAATTGCTGAAGGACATCAAAATTTAAGAAATGTTACAAGATTTAAGAAATGTTACAAACACTAAGGAGGAAAAAATATAAAAAAAAACATTTTAATTCATCATAATATTAAATGATGAAACAAAATAAAATATTAAAAGCAGTCAAAGGGAATAAAATGATACTCTAGCTTAAAAAAAAATTCCTAAGGCCTATGGCTGACTTTTCATCTGAAATGATGGAAGCCAGAGATAATTGAATGGCATTTTCAAAATATTGTAAGAATAAAACCCTGCCAATCTAGAATTCTACACACCGAAAAATATTCTGCAGAAACATTGACATAATAAAAACATTTTCTAAAAGCACAAGCCAAGGGAATTCATCAGACACATAGTAGATATAATATTAAAAGTATATCTTTGCATAGAGGAAAATTGACTGCAGAATAAAAAATGGAAATGCAGAAAAGAACAAGTAGCAAACAGATTATATTTGTGTTTCAATCTAAAAGAATGTTGACTGTATAAATAATGTCATATGGAGTTTAAACTATCATTAATTAAAATAAATTACAACATAGCACAAAAGAGAGTGAGGGTAAATAGTTTTAATTTTTTGCATTATTTTAACATAATAAAAATTTATATTTACATTAGACTTTAGTGAATCATGTATTCCTGTTTTATTATCAAGTATTTATATTAAAGAACTTGTTAAATAATGTATAATTAACAATCTAATAGAGGGAGGAAATGGAACAGTAATGAATGAATGGAATGAATGAAATGAAAAGATACATAGACATTTATTTAGTCCCAGGTATGTCTGTAATGACTTGAAATGTAAATGGATTAAATATTCAAACAAGTGGACAAAGATTTTCAGACTAAGAAAAAACCCCAACTATATGCTGCTTATAAAAGACACAGTTTAAATATAGAAAGGTTGAAAGTAAAAGCCTAAATAAAGAATGATGGCATATCTATAGGAATATCATACAAACTAGACCTTAAGACAAAATCATTGATAGAGATTTTTTTCAAGGCATTTCGTGGTGATAAAGGGTCAATTCACCAGAAAGAGAGCACAATCCTAAATTTTCATGCACTCAATAATATCACTTCAAAATTTATAAGGATAAAAATGAGAGAAGTAGAAGGAGAAATAGACAAACCCAGCATCATATCGGGAGGCTTTAATATATCTCTTTCAGGAGGTGAAAAACAAGCAGGCACCTTTAGTAATAATATAGATCTGCACTATACAATTAGGAAATTTACTGCCAGATTTGATTGTGTTTGGTTGTGCTTTAGAGACAGCATATAAGAAGTCCAGCTCTGCTTGCGCACTCTCTCTCTCTCCCCACCCTCTCTGTCTCTCCGTGATTTTACTGAAATCTCTTTGGTCCCACTGGAGAGAGTAATACATCGGAAGCATAAAAACATTTTTATTCTCCTCCAAATGAAGGCAAGCAGGCCACTGTGTTTCTAGGGAAGGGGCTCTCCTTAACATTCTAGAAGGGTAAATAGAAACCAAGTGCTTGGATTCTTTTTCAAAAGGCCATTAACTTCTTTATAATAGACCACTGAGTTCTATTATTAGAAAACAGAAGAACAATGAGAGCTTTTGGATTCAGAAAGGCAAGTGAGAAAGAAGAAAGAAGGGACTGGAACTCAAACATCTGGATACCTGGATGCCATACCTGAGAGGGACCCCCTAAGGAGAGTGCAGAGGCAGTACACCAGGAGAAGGATCTTATCACAGGATTATCCTGGAACTACTGGTTCATCCTGGCTCCCAAGGGCCTTTTGTGTGCATCTCTTCCCAACTCTAAGTTAAGTAACATCACATTAGTAGCTTAAAATCACCTGTGGTAGGAATATTCACACCACAGAAATGGCAAATGTTACAAATCAGAACGTTTTTTGAGGGAAGCTATTTTATAGACACTTACCACTATACCACTACCTGGGGACTACTGTCTGATACCCAGGGACTACAGAGGACCAGGAAAAGAACTCCATCCTCTTGGTCACATGACTATTTGCCAGGGTAAGTCGCCTATTGGAAACACAACCCACTGGGGAATCTGACTCCATTACTGGAATTCAGCCACTACTTTATTTAGTCATTGTGTAATTGGAAACATCATTCTATCTGTGCCCACAGTGGACCCCAGTCTATTATTCTGTCTGCAAAAGGGTAGGAAACAACACCCAACCCTATGGAGATAAATCCCTTCAGTACTTGAAAGTTCTTTCATGTCTCAAGTGGATCTCTGTACACCTACTGAGGGCAGTGGGGATTAAGAAATCAAGGCTCCTACCTCAACCTGAGGATGGACAGGAACCTGTGAACATACTCTGACTTTTGGATGGGAGTGTGGATATCACTACTACAGTCTTTGTGTTTGTGGGAGTAATATCAAAGAGTCTATTCCCTTTCATATATTTAAAGGCACAAGAAAATGTTGTCAGGTTCATCATAAAAAATAGGCTTGTGAAAGAGACAGAGATTCCCCAGCTGAGTCCTGGGAAGTAGTGACCTTTTATATGCCTAAGTTCCACACAGGTCATGGATGAATGTTAATCTGTTAATGACTCAGGAGGTATTTGGTGCACTTTCCCCTGTATTCAAAATGAAATTTACATACATGTACAGGAAAACAAGGCATAGCAGAACATGTGAAGAATAGCCATGAGAGGAACAGTAACTTTGGTGGCAGAAGTCCCTTCTTTATTTCCAGGACTTTTCTTTGATGAAGGAGTTAGGTTATAACGGAGTCTACAAAAGTGATCCAGGAAACATAGTCTAATTCTTAGGGCAATAAAATCATGCTGAGGGGTTATGGTGTTTTTTTTTTTTTTTTTTATCATCAGCATCATCACCATGACTGCTATTTGGAAACCACTGGGTTTAAAACAGCTGTGTTCATGAAAGGCTGAGAGCTCTCAAATGTTCATAGAACTAATACAACTCAAGAGATTTCTACTGGCAGAAACTAGTCATCAGCATTCTGGGGTGCCCTAGTTTCTCCATTCCTTTCTCACTTGGGGCCTGAGAAGACTGATAATAAGTATCAGAACCGTACCTACAATTTTGGTTGAAGATGGAGTCTCTTCTTTTCCTTCCCATCTTCTCTGGGCATAAAGGATTCTTCTTTGGATCCTTACTGTCTTTCTCTTTGTAAGCTTAAGAGAACCCTATCTTGTACAAGATAGTAAATCTCTGACTGATACCCCATCCATGTTGATAAAATGCACTGTAAGAGATTTGACTGTCCTTGTTGTTAAACCACGTGCATGAAGCCAGTGATTAACTGAGCAATAAGCATACAGCTGAATTTTATAAAAGCAAACATCCCAACCTGGAGAGATTGGTGAAATGTGCTTGCTTTTTCACTTTCAATCATCTTCCAGCATTCTCAGGAGTTAAGACCCTGGAGTAGAGGAGAGTCAAGACAATTGTGACGTGCACAGCAATTATGTTGAATTCAATTTATTCCATTTGAAAATTCTATTTTTCAACCCCCTCTGAGTAAAATAAATTCCAACATTTTAAAGCTATTTATAACATTCTTTTTTTTTTATCAGGAATCAGTTTTATATCCCTTATCTTATTATAACCTCTTAAAATGCTAAGGGGAAATAAAGTAGATATTAGTGATAATGATAATTACAGTGTTGCTGAGAGTATTGGTTTTAATAATGATGATGACACTTCCTAAGTTCTAGGTCTTGTGATAGTTTCTTGACATATATCATTTAGTGTTTCCAGCAGCCTTATGAAGTAGAGAACTAAAACCTAGATATGTGAGGATTTGTCTAATGTCATGCAGTCCATAAGTACTAGAACACATTTTGGAATCAAAGTCTTTTGTCTTCTGGCTCAGGCTCTTTCATGTACTCATGTATTTATTGCCAAATCTGATGCATAAAATGCCCTTCCTTCTCCTTAAGTGATGCACCTCACCTCTCTCAGAACTTGGATTAACCTTATGTCCTCTGAGAAGCATTCCCTGCTTTTTATCAGCCATGTAGTTTTAGGAAAAACTGTTTAACATAAATTTACTCATCCATAAAAAGCAGGTAAAAGTACTTGTCTTAAGAGTTGCTGCAAAAATCAAATGGGTCAACTTAGAAAAGTCTGGCCACTAGCACACACCCTCCAGATTGTGGTTTATTTATCTATACTGGCTGCTAGAATTTTATGCTTTATCCTAATCATGAGGAGTGCAAGCGACAAAAAGAGAGTCATGTTAACCCAAGGCTCACAGAATTTGGATGTCAGCACATTATTCCAGATCACTCATACTAGCCAACAAGTTGTAATATTTTCCTTCTGTACAGAGCTCTTAACAGCATTGCACTGGACCTTGGTCCTGCTACCACTAATGGAGAATAAAATTTCCTAAAGGAAGATGTCCAAAGAGAAGGGGAAAAGAGAGAACTCTGAGAAGTCAGTAATAGAATGAGCCAAAACTTGCACTTCTTCAGAGAACAACTTCTTTCCTCAACTCATTTAATATATGGCTTCTAAGAGGTTTGCCTAATAGACTTGAGCCAATGCCATATCAGGCACCTGCTGCAACACACTTCCCATCAATACCCGGCGAGGCAGTGGTGTCCAAGAAATATCGAGTCAGGGCAAAAGGAGCAACAACCCAGCCAACCCTGAATGCCACATCACTAGTTTCCTCCAACACTGGCTTTAAAAGACATGTTTGGTAAAAGACTGCTAAATAATACTTTACTATTTTTCTTCTCTGTTTCCAAACGAGAAACTGCAATTTGATACAAAAAAAAAGATTTAGGGTTTTCTTTCGTCTTCTAGTCCTCAAAATAGTGGTCGCTCTTTTCATTTTCTCTTCTCCTATAAAAGAGTCATCTTTTTCCTTAAAACAAGCAAAAGCTCTTTGTAAGCTGAGACTGAGTTCAGTCTCATTTTTCTTTTATTTTGAAAGGTTCTCCAGGCATTATTTTACATCTGTTATCTGTTGGCACTATGGCACCCCTTAGGGTAAGCAGGGCTAGTTTCACCATCTTTATTATACAGATGGGGAAGGAAGCTTGGAAAACTTTGTGACACACACTGATGTCTCAGGTCGTAAGTTGTGGGACCAGGACTAGAGCCTCCAAGTTCTGACTCTGCTTTCCAGGATCGGAGACCCGCAGAGCGTTTCTATATAAACCTTTGCTGTTATTGTTCTTGCTGTGTTGTATGTGTGTGCTGTGTATGTGTATGTGTCCTCCATACATGCCAAGTATAGAGATCCACTATGCTGAGTCATAAAAAAAGTGAAACCCCAAACAATGAAACTGCTATTACCTAGAAATTTACCTTCTGGTTGGCCTGTAAGTGACACTACCCTGAACAGAGAGCAAAGTCATTGTAACAAAGTGCTGAGCAAACCAGTGTTAGAAGCTGCATGAGAGTCATCAGAGAAGATTTCTGGGAATAGATCAGGATCCACCTTTCTGTGAAATTCAGGGCCCTGGTTTTCCCAGCTGCTGACACAACCAGGGATGGGGAGACTGTCCCCCTGAGTGGCCTGTGCTTTTAGGAAGTTCCCTTACTGAGTGCGACTCTGAGGGGCTTTTATGACCTGCCACTGCCTTGATCACAGGAGTGAACTAGATCTACTCATTGTCCTTAAAACATGGCAGGCCAGGACTGCTTACCCCTGTCCTGCTCATGAGACTTGTAGGGGCTCCCTGTGGATGTAATATTTGAAAAGGGTTTCTAGGGACCTGGATCAAACTTCTCAGATGCCCCAGGAGTCAATTAGAGGAAACCGTAGTGTAGAGAGAAACTGGTATCAAAAACCTAAAGACTGAATCATGTGTTGATCTTATGGGGCAAGACTAGGATAAAATAATAGCTAGGCCATGTGAGTTGGTGTCAGAGTCAGGAGAATGAAAACAAGGATTGATGCATGCAGCAGCGGAAAACAGGTGGTTTAAGCAAACACTAAAACCTTAGATTTGTGTGTGTGTGTGCGTGTGTGCGTGTGTATGTAGTTACAACAAGGCTGCCAGAGTTCAATCAGGGCAGGCTGGACAGTTTTTACCAAGTTTTTCACCTTTCTTTCCCTGCTATTCCTTACTACAGTTCCTAAATTTCCTGCAAGGCTTAGCTCTAATTATTTTCTCCTGCAAAGAATTATTCTGAGCCACCCAGATTATAGGGATCTTGCTCAGTTATCATGTATTCCAAACAGCCCTGTATCTTCATTTTATTTGTTATATACAAAGTCTTTTCTGCTAAAAGAATATAAGCTTATTAGAGTAGAGGTGTGAATGTGATGCCTTTTGAAAATCCCAAAGCCCTTAGTACCGTAATCATTTTCATTATAGCAAACACACATTTGGGTCTTACATGTGCCATGGTCTCCTCTGAGCACTTTTCACACATCTCATTTAGTTCTGATAACAACAACTTATGCAGTACTTCCTATCATTAACATTTTATGCAAGCGGAAACTGAGTCCTAGAGAGTTTTAAGTGATATGCCCAAGGTCTCCTTGCTTAAACCAATGAGATGTTAGCTTCTGAGTTCTCCCCAGGTCCTGAACAATTTCTCCCAGGTGTTTTTGCCTTGCTCAGGTGCCAAGGAAGTAGGTATAATATGCAATCTGAATACAGCGCCTGGATGGTGAGCGTTGCTTGTCTGATGATTCACGCTTTTAAATAAAATAATAAAGCCCTTCTTCCCTGGTGGCTCAGTGGTTGAGAGTCCGCCTGCCGATGCAGGGACGCGGGTTCATGCCCTGGTCCGGGAAGATCCCACATGCCGCGGAGCAGCTGGGCCCGTGAGCCATGGCCACTGGGCCTGCACGTCTAGAGCCTGTGCTCCGCAAGGGGAGAGGCCACAGCAGTGAGAGGCCCGTGTACCGCAAAATAAATAAGTAAAGCCCTTGCCTGGACAACTTCACTGCCCCAGTCAAGCTGGGATGTGGCCACTGCAGTTCTAAACTACACTTGGGTGAAACTCCAAGTTGAATAGCATAATTTGCACATTCTTTGGGAAGTTCTGCATGGTGGCCTTGTGATCACAGTCCTTGTTCCGCACCTGCCAAAAGCTGGCTCCTGCTTTGGCTCCCTGTCCTGCTGCTCTTTGCTGGAAGCAGCATAGGGGAGGGTGGGATGCCTTCTCCTTTAGTTACAAATCTAAGCCAAAAGAGACAAACTGGGTGAGTGGCCCAAACTGAAGTCTTGGTTCAACCATTATTTACTGAGCACTTAGTATATATCAAACACTTCCCTGTATCTTATTACAGTGGATCATCCCAGGGGCCCTGTAGGGTGAGTGTCGTGATCCATGCTTTACAGATGGGTCAGTAGATTCAGATGTGCTAAGTACTTGTCAAAGTCATTCAGCTACTAGAATGGAAGGGATCCAATTCCAAGTTCCCTGCTCTTGCTGCTACATCAGGGTGCTTCCAGCTCATTTTTCAGTGAATAAAGTGAAGAGTGGAGGGGAAATATAACCAACATGATGATCATAATAACAAACATCACTGCTAACGTTTATTGAGTTCTCACCATGTTCTGGGCACCATGGGAACACTTTACAAGCATCATTTCATTTCATCCTCACAACAACCATGTGAAGTAGGCTCCAGTACTTTCCTCATGTTACAAAGAAGGAAAACGATGCTCACGGATGTTGTCATTAGACCAAGATAACAAACAATAGTGCCAAGATTGAGTCCAGGCATTTTGTCACTATAGCTTGTTGTAACAGCTATACATAAACATACAATATGTGGATTCTGAATTGGATTCTTCCCCTGCCCTGGATCTTGAGGGTGAGCATCAAGAAAAGGGTGAGATAATCAATTTCAGAAAATAAGTCAGACTGCCAACATTGCCAACAGAACCCATTCAACCAAAGTCACAGTTCTCAACCCTTATCTCCATGTTCTAAGGCTGAGTTAGGAAAATTGCAGACAGACTCTGGAGCAGATGGTGGAGATATTGAGATGCAGCGTCACCTGGCCTGGAGGTCAGGATGCCCAGGCCAGTTACCTGTGTCAGGAAGTCCTTCTTATCCCGTTTGATTGGGAGGCAACTGGGGAGGAAATGTGGGAGGACTCCTCCAGCTCCGTTTTTTTTCCCTTAAGACTGCTTTGGCTATTCGGGGTGTTTTTGTGTCTCTATGCAAATTTTAAGATTTTTTGTTCTAGTTCTGTAAAACACGCCATTGGTAATTTGATAGGAATTGCACTGAATCTGTAGATTGCTTTGGGTAGTATAGTCTTTTTCACAGTATTGATTCTTCCAATCCAAGAACATGGTTTATCTCTCCATCTGTTGGTATCCTCTTTAATTTCTTTCATCAGTGTCTTATAGTTTTCTGCATACAGGTCTTTTGTCTCCCTAGGTAGGTTTATTCCTAGGTGGTTTATTCTTTTGGTAGCAGTGGTAAATGGGAGTGTTTCCTTAATTTCTCTTTCAGCTTTTTTGTCATTAGTGTATAGGAATGCAAGAGATTTCTGGGCATTAATTTTGTATCCTGCAACTTTATCAAATTCATTGATTAGTTCTAGTAGTTTTCTGGTGGCATCTTTAGGATTCTCTATGTATAGTATAATGTCATCTGCAAACAGTGACAGTTTTACTTTCTTTTCCGATTTGTATTCCTTTTATTTCTTTTTCTTCTCTGATTGCTGTGGCTAGGACTTCCAAAACTGTGTTGAATAATAGTGGTGAGAGTGGACATCCTTGTCTTGTTCCTGATCTTAGAGGAAATGCTTTCAGTTTTTCACCATTGAGAATGATGTTTGCTGTGGGTTTGTCAAATATGGCCTTTATTAGGTTGAGGTAGGTTCCCTCTATGCCCACTTTCTGGAGAGTTTTTATAATAAATGGGTGTTGAATTTTGTCAAAAGCTTTTTCTGCATCTATTGAGATGATCATATGATTTTTCTTATTCAATTTGCTAATATGGTGTTTCACATTGTTTGATTTGTGTATATTGAAGAATCCTTGCATCCCTGGGATAAATCCCTCTTGATTGTGGTGTATGATCCTTTTAATGTGTTGTTGGATTCTGTTTGCTAGTATTTTGTTGAGGATTTTTGCATCTGTATTCATCAGTGATGTTGGTCTGTAATTTTCCTTTTTTGTAGTATCTTTTTCTGGTTTTGGTATCAGGGTGATGGAGGCCTCATAGAATGAATTTGGGAGTGGTCCTTCCTCCACAATTTTTTGGAAGAGTTTGAGAAGGATGGATGTTAGCTCTTCTCTAAATGTTTGATAGAATTTACCTGTGAAGCCATCTGGTCCTGGACTTTTGTTTGTTGGAAAATTTTTAATCACAGTTTCAATTTTATTACTTGTGATTGGTCTGTTCATATTTTCTATATTCCTGGTTCAGTCTTGGAAGGTTATACCTTTCTAAGAATTTGTCCATTTCTTCCAGGTTGTCCATTTATTGGCATAGAGTTGCCTGTAGTAGTCTCTCAGGATGCTTTGTATTTCTGCGGTGTCTGTTGTAACTTCTCCTTTTTCATTTCTAATTTTATTGATTTGAGTCTTCTACCTCTTTTTCTTGATGAGTCTGGCTAATGGTTTATCAATTTTGTGTATCTTCTCAAAGAACCAGCTTTTAGTTTTATTGAT
The DNA here is from genome assembly GCF_003031525.2 of Neophocaena asiaeorientalis asiaeorientalis. Taxonomy (NCBI): domain Eukaryota; kingdom Metazoa; phylum Chordata; class Mammalia; order Artiodactyla; family Phocoenidae; genus Neophocaena; species Neophocaena asiaeorientalis. The sequence goes on from NW_020174560.1 coordinate 1,766,565, forward strand.
CTTTGCTGTTGTGTTCTTTGTTTCTATTTCATTTATTTCTGTTCTGATCTTTATGATTTCTTTCCTTCTCCTAACTTTGGGTTTTGTTTTTTTCTACTCTGTCATATAGTCATGATTTCCCTTAAAAATAAGACAGCTGTTAGAAAGGAGAAGGGAGAAGTAAAACAATGAGGTAAAAAGAGCTTTTTAAGATGAGCTTTCATTCAAGTTGTGAAAACCAAAGGTGAAGAAACTCACCAACAAGCTGAGGATCAGCTCTGCACTCTGCAGCCTTGGAGTGGCCCAGCAGCTACTCCCAGGGGAGGACACCTCTGCCTGCACCAGCAGCCTTGCCAAGGCTGGCCAAGGGGGAGGGAAAGAAACGCCTCATATTCCTTTGTCTGTGTTTAGTCACTGACTCGGGAAGTAGGTCTGTGTCACTCAGCTAGTAGCATCATTACCTTTGTCTGGGAGTCCAAGAGTTCAAGTCCCACCCCAGAATCTTGGCAGTTTCCCGGAGGCAATACTTGCCTTGTCATTGAAGGTGGATGGAGGCACGCACTGGAAAAGGAAGCTCTTTCTCCTTGGTTCTTCCAGGGAAACAGGGATCAGTGGAGCAGGATGACACCACGTCACTCAGTTTAGTTTGACCCACGAACTCAAAAGAACTCAGGTATGAAACCTGCACAACTATAACCCGGTTGCAGGGACTTCCAAGAGGAGAGGAATGATTGGGTCCCCTGCCCCACCATCTCCTTAACTCAGCACTCAGCTCAGCCTTTCTTCCCACCAAGAATGTAGGGATAAGAATAGCACAAAGCGGTAGAGGGTCCTCATTGCAAGAGTGAAGAAGCAGAGGTCCACAGGTACAGAGTACACCAAACCTAGAACTCAGGGTCACATTCGTGAAGTATAATCTCTTGATGAACTTTTTCTTTAAAATGCTTATATACAGCACTGCTTGACAGTTTAATATTACCCACAAAAGCAATTTATCACTTATAATATTTATAGTTAGTGTAAAAGTTTAAAAAGTATTATCACATTTGAAATTACTTGGAATTATTTATATTAAATACAGCTGTTAATTTTGCTTTTGACTAAATATTGGAAATTGGAGAACAAACAAAACTGGTGGCGAGAGGGTATATGTAGAAGATGAAGATGGTGATGGATCTTTTTAAATAAAATAAGCCCACCCCAATAAAAAATAAATCCCTTAAGCATGTAATACAATTTCTTCTTCTTCCTAAAGAATTTCTATGACAGCCTACATGGCCTGAAATATAGGTTTTGGTTGTTTGTGTGGGGGGCAATATTTAGACATATAAGTTGCTTCAGCACTAGTTCTTATTGATTTATTTTGTGGACAGACCTGATTTCAGAGCCCTTTGCTCCAGGAGCATGGGAACCTGTGTGGGGGTGGGAATGATGCTTTTCTGGAGAACTTGTCTTTAGGATGGATAGGCTAAGGTAACAGGAGACACCTCTCAGCTGAAGGAATTACCCTCCCTCCTTTAAAGAAGACACTGTACTTGCGACCAGCTGTCCAGGGGGTAGGACCTGCATTAGGAGCCCACCGATCCCGCCGAGAGTCTCAGGTCTGGTATTTCTGTTCCCATGACATCCTTCACCATCTCCTCATGGATTTCATCTCTAGTCAGTTATTAGAAGCTGTCTTCCTGCTCCTATAAGTCCCTCTCTCCCACCCTCCCAGACCTAAACATGTGCCGAGAGAGAGTGACAGCTCCAGATGAAAGGAAAGCCCAAGCCGGAAGGACTCTGTGCTGTGTGGCTCTCCCTCAGCCCATGTGGTACCTGACTTTAGTTCTTCCTGCTTCCAATTGTTAACATGTTTTCTCTCTCTGTGAGGGCCAGGTTTTATGTTTTCTTTAACAGCTTTATTGAGGTGTAATTCACATACCATGCAATTTGTCCATTTGAACTGTACAGTTCAAGGGCTTCTAGTGTATCCACAGGGTTGTGTGACCCTCACCACAATCAGGTTTAAAACATTTTATTACCCCCCAGAGAAACCCCACATCCTTTAAACCAGCACTCCCCAGTTCCCCCATCCTCCCAGCTCTAGAAAACCACTAATCTAATTTTTGCCTCTATGGATTTGCCTGTTCTGAACATTTCATAGAAAGGAAATCAATGCTCATTTAAAGCTCCCACTTTTCTTCCAGAGAACCTGGAAAAAGACTTTGAACCCAGTAGATGTTTGATTAAGGTTAAATTAGTTACTTGTATTAGGTATTAGATTACCTGGTTTTAGGATTACTATAACCCATGGTATGGGAAACTAGATAGTCTTAGTTAAAAAGCCTGAAATGCTGTACTCAGAGAAATGTTTGATTAAGGTTAAATTAGTTACTTGTATTAGGTATATTAGATTACCTGGTTTTAGGATTACTATAACCCATGGTATGGGAAACTAGATAGTCTTAGTTAAAAAGCCTGAAATGCTGTACTCAGAGTGGGCTAATGGTCTGTATATCATTACAATGTAAGGACAGCCTAAGATTCATAGCTTCCCCTAGGTCAGCTCCCACAGACATGGCCTTCTGTGCTCCCAGCCTGTTCAGCTTTACAACAGAGACGCTATAAGCTCAGCAATTCAGAAATCGATTCCTTAGAAGACTGACGTTCTCTCATGAGCTGACACACCGCTTTGCCTGTTAACAGGCAATAACACGAAAATGCACTAAAGACCATGTAATTTATTCCCAACATGTTGTTATTCTTTCCAAAACATTAGCTTTGGAGCAGAATGTTTGCTAAATGTTGTCTGTGTTTCCAAAGCTTGGGGTAAAGATCATATGCAACCAATGACTGAGAAATAATTGGCCACTTTACAGTTTCCACCTCAGATGAAGTCCCCCGTCTGAGTAAATTCCTCAGTTTACAGAATGTGAAAGCTTTAAGAAAGAATGAGCTTACAGACCACAGCATGGTCTGTTAGATAAATGACCAGGAGTAATCTTTCTTAAAACCACATCTTATAGACAGAGTTATCAGAAATCCCAGAAAAGAAAAAAATACCCAGTGGTTCAGCATTCATGCTTAAATGATGATAGCCTGTGTGCCGTCAGCCCAAGATGTGCCCGGGCTTGGAGGGAAATTGGCGAGGACTAATACCAAGAGCCTTTTGGGGCTGTTAGGCATTGTCTTCCTGGGTCTGACCTCACAGCCTTCTCTTTGAAGAGAAAGCAAAAGGTGACTGCATTAAGGCTTTGCTCTCAGAGTTGTGATGAAGAGTCCAGAAATCTCTTCACTTGCAGCTGGCTTCTTTTCACTGAGTTGGCATTGGTTCGGAAGTAAAGTGATCATTTTGCTTAATAGCTGGAGACATGAATGTCTTGTGCTTTTTAACCTAAAGACGGTCTCTGGCACTGACTCTAGATCCTTGGATGTTGAGAAGTATCTAAGAACGTTAGGGTGTTCTTACCCTGAGTTTAATGTTAGACCCATGCTTTCTTCCTTTGGATCATCATCTTTCCTGAGATCTGCCTCATGGTGACCTGATGACATTGACTTGTGTTTTTCAGAGTGGATAGGTGATTTTACTGTTTTAAGTTCAGATTTCACAGACTTGAGCCCCATGGTTTAGGATTCAGATTCTGCACAGTGGAAGGAAACATGAAATGGTCCCAGCCCCTCATCTACCTGAATAGAGAGGTGGTTGAAATCACCTACCAGAAAGGGCATCTGTCAATAGGAGCTCATTTAAGAGTAAATTAGTAATTCAAGAAACATTGGTCCTGGAACTATCCTGAGTCCTGGGAGAGAGGGGAGAACTAACCATGGCTACTGCCTTCAAGGTGCTTATGATTTATTGGTGATTGATTGTGGGGGAGAAGGAGGAGAGCATTATGACATAGGTGGTATGGGATATGATGGAGCACAGCCTGGGGTGAGTCAAAAACTTCCCAGGGGAAGTGATTCCTCTATTGGGTCTTGAAGTAGGAGTAGGAGTTAGACAGGCATCTAGAAGTTCTCAGTTGAGTAGAAGAGACAGGCAGAGATACAAGCCTATGAAAAAGCACAGCAATAGAGATAGCCTGACATGATTCATTGTGTCTTGGGTGGATGGGTGTGTGTTTTTTGGAAGATGGGTTGGACAAGTTGGCAAAGATCAGAAAATAGAAGCCTTGTATTTGAAATGATACATAGTACTTTTCCTAGCTCTTCCTGGCTCCTCCAACATGGCAACTGTTGTCCTGAGTTCTATATTAGGAATTTTGACTCTACGCATGTCTCTCTCTTTTTCCCTAAACAGAGAGATCTGTAATCAATGTGTGGCTGTGCCAATTACTATGTACGTAATCTTAGACAAATTAGCCACACAGAGCCTCTGTTTTCCTCTTCTGAAAAATGGGACCAGGCTAGGAACAATATCATGGGACTATTGTATTATCAGACTCAAAAAGCACAACTTCTGGCATTAAAAAGTTCACATAAATTATTTGTGGAATCAAAATGGGCATATGAGTTAAAAGGAAACTCTACTGCCTGGAAAACAGCCTTTAGCTTTCCAAACACCAGTAGCTGCCAAAGCAGCCTAGGACACCTGGAAAGAGATAGAAAGAGGATCTGAACACTGAAGAAGAGTGACAGGAAGCCAGGGATCCAGAAACAGGAGACAGTAGGCCAGAAAAACAGATCAAAGTGGGAGAGATGCAGCTTGCCAGAACAACAGGGCATCATTAGGTCAGGAGTGCAGACAGGAGGGAGGGGGTGGCAGGTACTTGCTCATAGGGCACTTCAGGGAATGGATGCACAGCAGCCCGTGGTTTCCTCTTTCCTGATGTCATCCTGATGTCCTACCAGGTTCTGGAAAGAAACCAAAAAAAGGGGAAAAAAGGGAAAAAGAAAACAAGGGCAAAATAGAGCACCTGCATTTTTGTATTATATAATAACAATAAAATTCTTTCATGATAAATACACTCAACGAACTAGGAATGGAACTTCCTCAACCCTATAAAGACCATCCATGAACAGAAAACAGCTAACCTCATTCTTAATAATGGTAGATTCTTTCCCCCTAAGCTCAAGAACCAGACAAGATTGTTTGCTATTGTCATTTCTGTTCAAAAATTGCACTGGAGGTTCTGACCAATTAGGCAAGAAAAAGAAAGAAAAGACATCCAGATGGAAAGGAAGAAGTAAAACTATCTCTTTTTGCAGATGACATGACCTTCTATATAGAAAAACAATCTTGAAAAGAAGAACAATTTTAGAAGATTCACAGCTTCTGATGTCAAAACTCACTACAAATCAACATTGATCAGGACAGTGAGATATTGGCATGAGGATAATCATAGATCAACGGATCAAAATTGAGCGTCAGAAATAAACCTTTTCAGTTAAAATCAGTTGATTTTCCAAATGTCCATAGAGACAAAGAGTAGACTAGTGGTCGCCTAGGACTGGGAGGTAATGCAGAGTGACTGTAGTGGGTATTCAGTTTCTTTTGGGGGTGATAAAATGCCCTTAAATTGATTGTGGTAATGATTGCACAACTCCTTGAATATACCAAAACCCACTGAAGTGTACATTTTAAATGTATAGGTTGTATGGTATGTGAATTATATCTCAATAAAGCTGTCATAAAAAATAACAACAATACTCACAGCTGTCACTAACTGAGTACTTTCCAGATGCCATATGCCAGGAAGGTTTTTCTTATATTTATTTACAATGAAAACACATACATTCCAAAATGTTAAGGAACTTGCCCAAGGTCATAAAACCAGTAAGTACCATAATAGTTGGGAGTTAGGACTCTGACCCATTTTTGTCTCACTCTGAGTGTCAGGGGCTTATTAAAAGGTCTTAGGTGGATCTTGTGAGCCTTTCTGTGCTCCAAGTTCAGTGTTTACAATATGACCAACTACCAAAGAGCAGGAGTTAGTGAAACCTCTGCTTCCCAACTTTCCCACCAGGGAACTGTGGTGAGGTGTTGGGTCCCAGTTGCTGCTGGATACGGGGTGGAGAGGACTCTGTGCTCAGTTAGCTGTGTTCTCTGGCCTTCTTAGGACACATATGTTGTAAGACTCTCTTAACTACCCCTCAGATGTGTCACAGCTGTAATTCTGGAAGTGAGACTCTCGACCCCCCACCCCCAGCATCTGATTTTACAGATTATGTCTTGTGTTTGAAACTGAGTCCTGTTCCTATTGAATCTGTCTGCTTCCAAGTTCCAAGATATAAAACATAAGAAGGAAGGTGTTAGGCTCATGAAGACAAAGGCTTCAAATAGTTCTGACCAAGGAAAATTTGGATGAGTTTTGGGAAAATGACTCTGAAGCAGATGGATTACATTTTCTGTTTGCGCTCAGCAATTAAGGGGAAAAGGGGGGCCTCAGCCAAATGTGCTTGGGATCTTGTCAAATTCCCAATGTCGGAAAACATTTCAGGATGTTTGACTGAGCTTGGCAAAATCAGTACCTTGACCTTGCCTCTTCCTTCTTAGATAAAGGTGACCGAACAACTTACAATGATCCAAGTCCAAGTTAAGCCACAGGCATGATCACCCTTTTGTGGGAAGTGGCACAATGGCACCTCCTGTCAATGGAAATTGCAATGGGGGTATTAACTATGAACACAGTTATGATAACAGGGTTTTTGAAGAAGAGAGTGAAAATCAACTGAAGTAACAGAATTTAAGTCCTAAAGGGAAGCAATGTATCCTTTTACTCTGTTCTTTGTGATCAAGAGCAGAGGCTGGAAGGGGAATTGTCTTTCCATGACTGTCCCCAATCTCTTACTCTGTGGATCCTGAAGTATTCTCAGGAATTTTTATGGCCTCATCTCATCCTTTGATTTTCCCACTGGATTCTTTAGACTCAGAGCAGAACAAAATGGGATGCTCAAGATCAGAGAGCCATCCTCTAGTTGTCAGTAAACCCAAACTCTCCATGATAGATTGAGTGGAAGGAAGGGGAAGGCAAGGATGATGTCATGGGAACAGCTGAGCCCTTGTTGAAACACTGAAATGGGTGTGAGGCTGTCCATATGCAGATATGCTTTCAAGTTGGTTTCTCTCATTTATTCACAGTATTTACTGAGTGTTCACTACATTCTATGCATTAGAAAGACAGCAGTAAATAAAATAGACAAAATCCCCTGTCCTCCTGGACTTCACATTCCAATGGATAAAAAAACATTGTCATGGGCTTCCCTGGTGGCGCAGTGGTTGAGAGTCTGCCTGCCGATGCAGGGGACACGGGTTCGTGCCCTGGTCTGGGAGGATCCCACATGCCGCGGAGCGGCTGGGCCTGTGAGCCATGGCCGCTGAGCCTGCGTGTCCGGAGCCTGTGCTCTGCAACGGGAGAGGCCACAACAGTGAGAGGCCCGTGTACCACAAAAAAAAAAAAAAAAAAAAAAAGTCATTTGGGACATATAATATTAAATTACTAAAGTTTTTAAAAGTCAGCTGCTGAGTTGGTCAAAGAGAGTTAGAACTTATTTTATTTCTCCTATAAGCAGCTCTAATACCCTGTTAGACTTTTTACCCTAGTACTACAAATATTTATTCTACTTCACTGATAAATTTTAACTTTGACCCCCACTGTTACCTCAGATGGAACATGTTGTCTTTACCATTAATATAACATCTTATGCCCAAAGTTAAACTTTTGCGAAAGAGAAGCAACGAGATGCATCTCTTAATTTTTTTCCCAAATGACTAAAAAATGGAGATTGGGAAGTGATTACAACAATTTGGAGCTAAAGCTTCCTCCGTGGATATGTCTTTCCTTGTCCTTGTCTTCTCATCATCAGATATTCTTTATTCACTGAGAAAGCAAAATTTGAAAGTAAATATATAAAAGAGAATCTTATGAAAGAAGTACCCAGGAGCCTTGTATTTTTGCTTCAACATGAAAGGATGGTTCCCAGTCTCCCCTTCCTTTTATTTCTGCATATCAATGTCATATATGAGTTCTTTTTGGTAGGAAAACTCATTTTTAGTGCATTTCAGTCCAGGCAGTTATTAAGAGAGCTTCTGTACGGTTACCGCTGTGGACACGTTAAAATTTTCAACATTTTCAATGCTAGATTAGCACCAGCTTTGCTTTCACTGCTTCTGAGTCCCCAGCTACTCACAGCTTCTTCTGCTGATGCTCCCCAGCTTGAGTCTCAATCCCTTCACCTACTCCAGATGGAGATGAATAATTCAGCATGACTCCCATTCCAGGTTGGTATTATATTATCCCAGACCCAAGATTCATGACCCCGGAATACTGAGGGGCTCCCACACTGCTTGCCACTAATTAGATCTGAGATCTTCTAGCAGGACTGGTTACCAGGAGGGATGGGTAAGACTGGGTTTGCAGCTCGCTTCTACCTTCTTCCCCTACATTCACCCAGTCCACAGACTAGGGCTGCAACCTTGATGCCCTCTCCTTTGTCCAATTACTTTATACTTCTAGTTCTCTAGTCCAGATTCTATGGTAGTGACCCAGTTACTAACTTGGATATTTTCATTTTGCACAAGACCTTGGAGAGTGTGTCCACCTGGTCTGTTAGACTGGTCAGTGTCCACCAGTCTAATTCTAGCTCCACTGACTGGATGCAAGTTGTTGGTACCGACATTTCCAAAATGATGATGGAGACAGGTACAGCCCGAGCTGCACTGGGCATGACCTGATTTCTAGTACTCTGGAGCTGTCCCTTGTCTCGCAACTTAGTGTCCATGTTTCAAGCTAACTCCCTCTCCAACCCCCAGCTCACCTAACAATACTGTAGGAAGCAGGAGTATCCTGGAAATTCTCTGGGACTAATCCAAGGCCCCATTAAACTCCCTCTTAGAACATCCTGGGATCCACAGTTCCAGATTCCTTGGTGTTCCCAGAGCATGGCATGGATTTCAGTCATCACCGGCCCCTTTTAATGTTTCTACATTTTTCTTTCATCCCTACCCCAGTGAGTCCTTGAAAAAACCTGACTTTGGTTGTACAAATGAATTTGGGAGTGGGATGGAGGAATTTGGAAGAGAAAGTGCAGTTAAGAAGAAGCTTGTTTAGATAACCAGATGGCTCTTACCTTGGGAAAGCTGGCTACATTCACAACTATTCCAACTACATTCCACTACATTCCCAACTACATTCCCAAATATTCCCAAGATATTTTTTAAAGTATCCTTTTTTCTTACTTAAGAAAAATAACAAGTTGGACAAGTATATGACTCATTGTCAAGTTTCATCCAAGTCCAAACAGGGTTTAAGTCTGCTAATACAAACTCTGAGAGCCCGTTCCTTATAGCTTGAGGAATGGACATTCCCTTCTTTTAAAAATTCTGTGATTCTCCAAGTCAAGTGCAAAATAAGGATGAGACAAGCTCAAGGCTGCTTCTATTTTATGTTGAATAAATGCTTATGTGACATAGAGAAGCAAAAGGAAAAAAACAAAGGTGAAATGGTTTGGTGAGTTCCTAGAAAATTAATTGTTGGATGTTACTGTCATCTGGTGATGATTTAACACCTGGTTTCCAGGGGAAGGTGAAGAGTCATCTTTTGGCTACAAAGACAGTGGCATCGCCTTACAGTCTGTCAAAGCTTCACAGGCTCTGGAATGGAAGTGACATCTGGGCAAGCTACTAAAACCAGACGAAGGTAGTTGGTGAAAAAGTCTACTCTTTACAACTCTGAGAGCACTGCATGGCCTTATATTAAATCTTAAACCTCTGTCTATTATATTTCTGCTTTTGTTTTTAAACCATCATTGGAAAAAACCCGGCTTCTTTAAATACAACTCCACCTTCCCTAACACATTTCTCGTGTCGCCAGAGATCAAGTTCTATAGCACCCCTCCCTTTGTCTTTCCACAGCCTTGGCTCTTCCCAGAAGCATCATTAAATCTCTAATTCCAGGCACATTCCTCCTGTCTCTGTTGTACTCACATGGTACCTGGGTTGGGGGCAAAGAGGGAAGAAGGGAAATACTATGATTGTTTGCCTACCTTGTGCGAGGTGCTTAACTGTCATGGTGACTTTCACTTTAACCTCATAAGGTGAGGTCATCTCATTGTGAAAGGTAAGGAAATTGAGGTTCAAAAAGTTTAGGCAACTGGCCAGAAGTCACACAGTTAACTGCAGGGGCAGAGGTGGTGTCTGAACCCAGCATGTCTGGTCTCATATTCTGGGGAGCTTTTGTGGCTTGGTAAGCACAGCGAAACAATACTGGGAAGGACCACTGCTAATTCACTAGGTGGTATCAGCCAAGCAGCCATCTCTCTGGGCATCAGTTTCCTTCCTCATCAATGAGAAAGTTGAACTGGGTCAGAATTTCCAAAAGCATGTTCCCTGGAACATTTTCTTTCAAGATACTTCTTACGAGAAATGGTTCTGTGGCCTTAAATAACTCAGAAAATGCTGTGTACCGGGCCTGCCTGTGGTGCATGTAATGGATTGTCTTATTCAATGTCTTCCCCAACAGTTGTCTAGTTTACTACCTAAATACTTGTATTTCCCAAATGGCTTTGCACTAGAGTCCAGACAGGATTTGGGCTGCCAATAAGATGCATTTGTGCATCAGGACCTGAGGTAAGTGGCCAGGGAGACATCCATTTAACAGGCATGGTATATGGTCATGGTGGCAACTTCCTGATTGTAGCTGGGTTCCCTTAGCAAGCCAGTTCTCTGCCGTGGTTCTGAAAGTTGAAGGAATAGAACAGAAAATATTGCTACCCTTACTTAGATTTATCAGTTGTTTACATTTTGTCACTTTTGCTTCTCTAAAATTTACACAATTTTTAACTGAACGATTTGAGTGTAAATTGCAGGTATCATGCTACTTCACCTCTAAATTGAATGATTTATGCTTTATTGCATGCATTACACATATATGTACATATATATGACTCATGCATATGCACACACACTTATATACACACATTTTAAACATTTAAAACTTTATTGCTGAGCAGTACTTCATGGATGGATATATCACAATTTGCTTTATCAGTTCACTCATTGAAGGATATTAAGTTGTTTCCAGTTTTTGGCTATTACAAAGTAAGATGCTATAAACATTAGTGCATACATGGACAGTGTTTTCTTGCAGTATGTGGACCTCTCACTGTTGTGGCCTCTCCCGTTGTGGAGCACAGGCTCCGGACATGCAGGCTCAGCGGCCATGGCTCACGGGCCCAGCCGCTCTGCAGCATGTGGGTTCCTCCCGGACCGGGGCACGAACCCATGTCCCTCGCATCGGCAGGCGGACCCTCAACCACTGCGCCACCAGGGAAGCCCGACAGTGCTACTTCCTTGTCTCTTGGGTAAATACCTAGGAATGGAATGGCTAGATTGTATTGTAGTGTATGTTTAACTTTTTAAGAAATCGTCAAAGTTTCCCAAAGTATTTGTACCACTTGCATTCCGACCAGCAGTGCATGAGAGTTCTATTTCCTCCACATCCTTGCCAAGACTTACTTTGGTCAATCAATTTAATTTTTACTAATTTCAGAGCATATCATATCCCATTGTGATTTTAATTTATGTTACCTTAATGAGTAAGGATACTGAGTATCTTTCATGTTTTTATTTACCACCAGTATATATTCTTTGGTGAAATTTCCATTTAAATCTTTTGCACATTTTTATTGGTTTGTTTGTTTTATTACTGCATTTTGAGAATTCATTCCATTAAATTTTAACATGCACAAGAGACTAAATTAATCAATATATCTTAACTACCTTCTACACAAAACTGTAACTTTGCCCTCCGCTGTTTTTGTTTTTTGCTGTTTAGAATTTTAGTTCCACTTTGTTTCCATACGTGCATTTGTCTATTCCCTCCTACCCATCCACCTTGCCTCCTATCCTCTCTGTTCTCTTCTTTGAAACTCCAGTCAGAAATGTTTTACCTTTTCATTGTATCCTTCATGTCTCTTAATTAGTCCTTCACGTTTTCCATTTCTTTATACCTCTGAAGAATTTCCTCATAGCCACCTTCTTATTTCCTTCTTGAACTGTGGCAGGACAACTCTTTTACCTCCTCTTTCAACTTTCTAATTTTAGTGACTTACAGTTTTTACTTGTACAAGGTGGTTTTGTTCTTTTGGTTCTTTTTCAAATTCATTTATCTCTTTCTTGTTTTTCTCTTTTCTAGACCTTCTTTTACCTCTTATATTATCACAAATACGTGTTGAATAATTACTCTCATATTGGTCTGTTATCTGTGGTTCTTTGGTTCTGATGGTCCTGTTTGCACATCTGCTAACTCTCTGACATGGAGAGTTGTTCCCTCAGGTCTCTGTAACTCACTTTTCTGTACATGCACCTACTTGTGGGTGTTGTTTTCTCTTGGATAATTGCATGTGTCCTAGTTGTGAAAGTGTCACTGGTTTTGATTCTGGCAGGGTCCCAGGCATTTCAATGGTCCTTTGTGTTAATTTATCTCCTTATGTCTCCCATTCAGTGGCAGGTAATGTAAATTTAAATTCCATCTCTGGCATAGGCTTGGGGTGTGGTTTCTTCCAGTTGCCTTTTTGTTTCTTTCTACCTAAGGCTTCGGAAAAGCATGAGGTTCCTTGAGGGCTCCATGGTCTACAGGCTGGGGATTTTCTGGTTTCATTGGAATGGAAGGGGCAGCTCTTAGGGGATCCAGGCTCCATGAAGAAGTCCCTGGTCCAGCTTCCCACCAGTTATGGCCCAGCACCAAATCTTTAGTCCATGTTTGAGTATTAGAACTCCAACTCAAGCCCATAGAACTTTTGTCTATTGGAATTTTAGGAAGCTCCAAATATATTATTCCTCTCTTCACCACTTGCCATATTCTGCAAGTTCCTCTAGAGAGTTTTTCACAAAGGAAATAGGCTGGCCTATTATAATAGACAAGTCCTGAAGAACAGGTCTTTCTAGACCCCTTTCAAGCCCTTTTCCAGACTTTTGCCACAAAATAAAAATTATTTCCTAATGTGATTCTTTCCTTCATTAGCTGTAATAACATAAACATGGTTGTGAATCTCAACATACCTAAATATATACACATTTACCTTCTGAGTTTAGTATACTTTTAAACACGTGTAATAAATACAATATAAACTTCCTGCCTTATATCATATCTTTCATAATGCCATTTATACTTTCATGCTTGTCTTCATTAATCAACTGCTATAAAGTGATAAAGGTGCAGCTTTATCAAAGCTCACCTTTAAAATGGGATTCCTTTACAATATTTGAAAATACTCCATAGCCGATGGTTTTTGATGAAATTGTTTTTTTAAGCAATTGAATTTTAAATACATTTTTATAAATAAGAGAGAAGCTAAAAGGCATTATAAAACTGTAGTCTCTAATCCCTTGTGCATTTAGTGTAGTGAACTACCCCATCCGTCCTCCCATCCTCATAAAACAGAACAGAACCAGCCTTGAATTGAATACAGCAGCAAGTTATCTATGCTGCCAAGTCTGATCATTTTCTCTTCTTGGAAACTGGCATAAATGCAGAGTTTGCCATCAACTTCAAGGCTTTCTTTCAAGTACAGAAGGAGAAACATTTCAGTATAGAAATGTAAAACAAGTGGACATTTTAATGAACATTTACTTTGATAGGCACTGTGCAAACACTTTCTATGTTTATTTTCTGTAGTCACCTCCTCAGTTTTAAAGTTCTGCACAATCCTTATACCATTTTATGTGCTTGAAAACATGGGTTGCCAGAGTTTACTGGCACCATGTGATGTTACACTGATTGATGTTTAAACTGTCTATTTTACTCAAACCTAAGTACAATCTGTTGGTAAGAAATATAGTAACAACCAAGGGACTTGAAGGAAAGAAACATGTTTGAGGTGCAAAAGATCTAAATTATGCAAGCTGCAGAAATCCTGGATGGATACCATGATACCTTCTTAGATCATCTTTCACCCTCCAGGTGGCAAATTACAATTATAGATTAGATTTCTTAATCCTTTTTGTGCCACGGACCCCTTTGGCCTTCTGGGGAATCCCACGGACTTCTTCTCAGAATAGCGTTTTAAAGTGCATAACAGAAAGAATGGAATATTGTTTTAGCATCTGACCCTTGAGATTTTCAAGCATCTCGCCTCCCACGTCTTCCAAACCATTCAGAGACCTTCCCTAACCTTCTTCAGAGAAGGTAAAGGAGAGACATGCAAGCAGGTTTGAAGAGAATGGTGTTGGGGAAGAGATGCTTTTGAGATGACATTGGTGTCTTCCTTTCCCCTTCTTTGTAGAAGCCTCCCCATTTCTAGCACCTCCATCTTTCCCCAGATCAAGCTCCGTGTTCCTCTGGTTTTACTTCTTTTCCGTCCTCGCTCATCTCTGGCTCAGCCCAGTCCACTTCTCTAGACCCACCCCTAGCTGCCTCCTCACACTAGCTCCTTCTCCCCGCTAAGTCCCGCCTTCTACCCTGTCTCTCTTTGTGTTTCTGCCAATCACGCCGGATCATCCTCTCGCCCACATCTCTAACACACACCAAGCCTGTCCCCGGCCTCCCCTGCAGGCACAGTTGCTGTGGCAAATGAAGGATGGCCTCTGCTGCCTGCTGCTTCTCCGAGGAGCAGTTCAGGAATCTCTGCGCGGAGCTCCGGCCGCCCGGGGTAGGCGGGGCCCGCTGGGAGCTGCTGGTGAGGAGCATGGGCGTCAGCATCTATTGGCAGCTGAACCAAGTAGTGGTTGGTGGGCTAAAACCGCGTGAGGCAGCAGCGTGCGGGAGGGGAAGGGGCCCTGCCCGCGGGGAGTGTAGGGCTGCAGCCCGGTCCGGATCCCGCGGGTCTTCTGGATCTCGGAGGACTGAGAGCTGGAGGTGCCTCCAGCTGGCTTTACCCTTTTCGGGTCTCAGGGAGTGGGGAGGTCATCAGAATTTAGGCTCAGGTCTGAGGCCCGACAGGGCAAGTCGTTTGTTACAACTTACTGATAGAGTTAAAAGGTGGGTCTGCTGATTCTTAGCTCCATGCACTTGGCTGCAAGGGACGTGGAGCCCCGCTCCCGGGTGGATGCCAGTGGTGTCTGTGTGGTGAGAAGTATTTTAGGGTTGAATACAGGTAGAAAAAAGACTGGACTTTTCAGAGAGCGGATGTGCAGGGTGATATGTGTGGGGACAGGAGTGTTGCTGAGAAGGGACCTACTGTCATCTCTAGTCATTTTACTGACTTGCTTCGTTTGGATGCTCCCCACTTCCTTGTAAATTGGACTTAATAACTTGTCTGAAGCCTCCCGGGAGAAAGATTAAAAGGGTAGGAGGAATGGAGTTGGGGGCCTGCCTGGAGGGTTTTGGAGCCCCGTGGAATGATGGCCAGTCATCAGTTGCTCTGTGTGCGGGTAGCTGCATGGCAAGTAGCTTAAAAGTCACCTTTAGACAAGGTAAGTGAAGTTGAGGTTTCCTGGCAGAGGATCAGAAGATTAGAGTGTTAGAGAAGGGAGAAGCTCTGAATGTCTGTGAGTACCAGGGTCACTGGTACAGCAAGATGAACACGAAACTCAGTAAAAAACAGGCAGAATTAATTTCCAACTGTCCACCAGCAGCTACCCTGGTGCAGAAAGAGACATATTTTCTGACCATTACCTTCTGACCATTCGTTTTCCGCATCAGCCATGCCCAGGCATTTGCCAAGTGTCATTTTATGCTCAGATGTATCTGATGTCTGGCCTGTTTACCTTCCTTTTTTTCCCTTTCCCTTTGCCACGTTGGGTGGCACCTCTCACCTAGAATTACTGTGACTTCTTAACTAGCTTCTTGGCCTTCCACCTCTCTGATCCCTTCCATCCTATACGTTTACAGCCCAGTCAAGAACCTGAAAGAAAGGTTGTGATCTTATCACGCCCCTTCCAGTGGCACTGTTGATTGCAGAATTGATAATAATAATAACTACTGTAATAGCTAACATGCATTGCATGCTTTCTTAGGCTCCGGGCACGGTCTAAATGCTTTGCACACACTGACTTACTCAATCCTCACATCAGCCCTATATTGTAAGGTACTATGTATCATGTTGTAAGGTCCTATGTGTGCATATGTAAGGTACTATGATTATCACCTTTTTACCATTTTGGAAATGGGTATGTAGAAAGGTTAAGTTGATTGCTGAAGACTCAAACTGGGATTGGAACTCAGCTGTCTAGGTCCAGACCTGTGCCACAAATACGTTCCTGCATTGACTCTTTGAAAGAGAGCAAGTGCTGGCATGTGGGCTATGCATGCAGAACTAGGCTGGTCCAGCTTTACCTCCCATGACTCATCCATACCCCTCCTGTCTTCCAGTCACACCAATCACTCCCCCCACTTACCCCCACAGGCTTTTTACTCTTTTGCTTTTGTGCCTTTTATCCACAACGTCCACTGCCTGAGCTGAGACCAAGTGACTGGCTTTGTTTTGTATATTGTTTCCATTGTGTATTGTTATGTAGCAGGGCCCACCTTCCTCTTTTGGGGAGGATGTGAGTGGTATTCAGAATAGTTCATATTGCTACCAACCTTATAAGATATGTCTTATTTCCACCTGTTCTGGGCATGAGGGCAGTCATGGTACTTTGATATAAGCTACAAGTCTTTACATAAAATGTTCATAAGTTGGAGGCCAGACGATTACTATAGGTGTTGGCCTTGAGCCTCAGTAGCTAGGATGAGCTAGGACTGCCCACTTTGATCTCCATCTGTATTAAATGTCAAGAGGCCCTGCTGGGTCAGGGTACAAGCCCTTTCCTAGAACCTTTACTGGATTCTAGCATATTGAGCATTATTTGCTGCCAGACTCATTTTGCTAGAGCCTCATCTTCTTTCCAGGTTGACTCCCATCCTTTTTCTCCTTGAAGAAAATTTCCTCTCATCTCCAGTTAATAAATCTTGTCATCTGAATACCACTCTGCATCAAAAGTGAATTCAGCTTGTCCCACACTGCCTAGACCTGCACTTATCTCCCTTAAAGCCCTTTGCCCTTTTCTATCTTATGGGCCAGTATGATTTCATCCACCATGTATGTTGTTGCCATTATGCACCTCTTCTTTCTCTTCCACCCACTTCCCTGCTCATTTTACCTACGCATGTGCATGTGGCCTTGGGTCTCCAGGTCCCTGACTGGAGGTCAGACCAGAAAAGCCTGGCCCCTCTGGCAATCTCCAGGTCAGGGTTTTCATTGCAATCTTTTCCTTACTATCACATGTTTTGAAAAGACTGAAATAAGTGTAGAGGCACTTGAAAGAGTTTGCAATGTAACAAATAAATTTTATTTTACAATAAAAAGATTGTGGCTTCATTTTAGTAGAACCAAATATTTCTGAGTCTTGTTCTTGGACAAATGGCTACTTTTGATATACACATTTTGATACTTTTTCCCTTTCTCTTTTTCTATTAAATCACAGAATTTTATTATTTTTAATTAACTTTTATTGGAGTATAGTTGCTTTACAATGTTGTGTTAGTTTCTACTGTACAGCAAAGTGAATCAGCTATACGTATACATATGTCCCCTATTCTTGGATTTCCTTCCCATTTAGGCCACCACAGAACATCGAGTAGAGCTCCCTGTGTTATACAGTAGGTTCTTGTTAGTTATCTCTTTTATATATAGTATCAAGAGTATGTATATGTCAATCCCAATCTCCCAATTCCTTCCACCCACCCCCTTCCCCATTGGTATCCATACATTTGTTCTCTACATCTGTGTCTCTACTTCTTCTTTGCAGATAAGATCATCTATACAGTTTTTCTAGATTTCACATATATGTGTTAATATATGATATTTGTTTTTCTCTTTCTGACTTTCTTCACTCTGTGTGACACTCTCTAGGTCCATCCACGTCTCTACAAATGACCGATTTCTTTTCTTTTTATGGCTGAGTAATATTTCATTCTATATATGACCACATCTTCTTTGTCCATTCCTCGGCTGATGGACTGTTAGGATGCTTCCATGCCCTAGATTGTAAGTAGTGTTGCAATGAACATTGGGGTGCATGTGTCTTTCTGAACTGTGGTGTTCTCTGGGTATATGCCCAGTAATGGGATTGCTGGATCATATGGTAGTTCTATTTTTAGTTTTCTAAGGAACCTCCATACTGTTCTCCATAGTAGCTATATCAATTTACATTCCCAGCAACAGTGCATGAGGGTTCCCTTTTATCCACACCCCCTCTAGCATTTATTGTTTGTAGATTTTTTGATGATGGCCATTCTGACCCGTGTGAGGTGATACCTCACTGTAGTTTTGATTTACATTTCTCTAATAATTAGTGATGTTGAGCATCTTTTCATGTGTTTGTTGGCCATCTGTATGACTTCTTTGGAGAAATGTCTATTTAGGTCTTCTGCCCATTTTTTAACTGGGTTGTTTTGTTTTTTGTTGTTATGAGCTGCATGAGCTGTTTGTATATTTTGGAGATTAATCCTTTGTCAGTTGCTTCATTTGCAAATATAGTCTCCAATTCTGAAGGTTGTCTTTTGGTCTTGTTTATGGTTTCCTTTGCTGTGCAAAAGCTTATAACTTTAATTAGGTCCCATTTGTTTAATTTTGTTTTTATTTTCATTACTGTAGGAGGTGGGTCAAAAAGGATCTTGCTGTGATTTATGTCAAAGAGTGTTCTGCCTGGGCTTCTCTGGTGGCACAGTGGTTGAGAATCTGCCTGCCAATGCAGGGGACAAGGGTTCGTGCCCCGGTCTGGGAAGATCCCACATGCCATGGAGCAGATGGGCCCATGCGCCATGGCTGCTGAGCTTGTGCAACCAGAGCCTGTGCTCCGCAATGGGAGAGGCCACAACAGCAGTGAGAGGCCCACGTACTGTGAAAAAAACAAAACAAAACAAAACATAGAGTGTTCTGCCTATGTTTTCCTCTAAGAGTTTTATAGTGCCTGGCCTTACATTTAGGTATTTAATCCATTTTGAGTTTATTTTTGTGTATGGTGTTAAAGAATTGTTCTAATTTCATTCTTTTATATGTAGTTGTCCAGTTTTCCCAGCACCACTTATTGAAGAGGCTGTCTTTTCTCCATTGTATATTCTTGCCCCCTTTGTCATGGACTAGGTGTCCATAGGTGCATGGGTTTATCTCTAGGCTTTCTATCCTGTTCCATTGATCTATATTTCTGTTTTTGTGCCAGTACCATGCTCTCTTGATTACTGTAGCTTTGTAATATAGTCTGAAGTCAAGGAGCCTTATTCCTCCAACTCCATTTTTCTTTCTCAAGATTGCTTTGGCTATTCAGGGTCTTTTGTGTTTCCATACAAATTGTAAAAAATTTTTGTCTAGTTCTGTGAAAAATGCCATTGGTAATTTGATAGGGATTTCATTGAATTTGTAGATTGCTTGGGGTAGTATAGTCATTTTCACAATATTGATTCTTCCAATCCAAGAACATGGTATATCTGTCTATCTGTTGGTATCATCTTTAATTTCTTTCATCAGTGTCTTATAGTTTTCTGCATACAGGTCTTTTTTCTTCCGAGGTAGGTTTATTCCTAGGTATTTTATTCTTTTTGTTGCAGTGGTAAATTGGAGTGTTTCCTTAATTTCTCTTTCAGATTTTTCATCATTAGTGGATAGGAATGCAAGAGATTTCTGTGCATTAAATTTCTATCCTGAAACTTTACCAAATTCATTGATTAGCTCTTGTAGTTTTCTGGTGGCATCTTTAGGATTCTCTATGTATAGTATCATGTCATCTGAAAACAATGACAGTTTTACTTCTTCTTTTCCAATTTGTATTCCTTCTCTTTCTTTTTCTTCTCTGATTGCTGTGGCTAGGACTTCCAAAACTATGTTGAATAATAGTAGTGAGAGTGGACATCCTTGTCTTGTTCCTGATCTTAGAGGAAATGCTTTCAGTTTTTCACCATTGAGAATGATGTTTGCTGTGGGTTTGTCATATATGGCCTTTATTATGTTGAGGTAGGTTCCCTCTAGGCCCACTTTCTGGAGAGTTTTTATCATAAATGGGTGTTGCATTTTGTCAAAGGCTTTCTCTGCATCTATTGAGATGATCATATGATTTTTATTCAATTTTTTAATATGGTGTATCACATTGATTGATTTGCATATATTGAAGAATCCTTACATCCCTGGGATAAATACCACTTCATCATGTTGTATGACCCTTTTAATATGTTGTTGGATTCTGTTGGCTAGTATTTTGTTAAGGATTTTTGCATGTATATTCATCAGTGATATTGGTCTGTAATTTTATTTTTTTGTAATATCGTTTTCTGGTTTTGGTATCAGGGTGATGGTGGCCTCATAGAATGAGTTTGGGAGTATTCCTTCCTCTGCAATTTTTTGGAAGAGTTTGAGAAGGATGGGTGTTAGCCCTTCTCTAAATGTTTGATAGAAGTCACCTGTGAAGCCATCTGGTCCTGGAATTTTGTTTGTTGGAAGATTTTTAGTCAGAGTTTCAATTTCATTACTTGTGATTGGTCTGCTCATATTTTCTGTTTCTTCCTGGTTCAGTCTTGGAAGGTTATACCTTTCTAAGAATTTGTCCATTTCTTCCCAGCTGTCCATTTTTTTGGCATAGAGTTGCTTGTAGTAGTCTCTTAGGATGCTTTGCATTTCTGTGGTGTCGGTTGTAACTTCTCATTTTTCATTTCTAATTTTATTGATTTGAGTCTTCTCCCTCTTTTTCTTGGTGAATCTGGCTAATGGTTTATCAATTTTGTTTATCTTCTCAAAGAACCAGCTTTTAGTTTTATTGATCTTTGCTATTGTTCTCTTTGTTTCTTTTTCATTTATTTCTGCTCTGATCTTCATCATTTCTTTCCTTCTTTTAACTTTGGGCTTTGTTTGTTCTTTCTCAAGATTCTTTAGGTGTAAGGTTAGATTGTTTATTAGATATTTGTTGTTTCTAGAGGTAGGTTTGTATAACTATAAACTTCCCTCTTAGAACTGATTTTGCTGCATCCCATAGTTTTTGGATTGTTGTGTTATCATTGTTATTTGTCTCTAGGTATCTTTTGATTTCCTCTTTGATTTCTCCAATGATTTATTGGCTATTTAGTAATGTATTGTTTAGCCTCCATATGTTTGTGTTATGTTTTTTTCCCTTGTAATTGATTTCTCATCTCATAGCATTGTTGTCAGAAAAGATGCTTGATATGATTTCAACATTCTTAAATTTACTGAGGCTTTACTTTTGACCCAAGATGTTATCTATCCTGGAGAATGTTCTGTGCACACTTGAGAAGAAAGTGTAATCTGCTGATTTTTGATGGATTGTCCTATAAATATCAATTAAATCTATCTGGTCTAATGTGTCACTTAAAGCTTCTGTTTCCTTATTTATTTTCATTTTGGATGATCTGTCCATTGGTGTAAGTGAGGTGTTAAAGTCCCCCACTATTACTGTGTTACTGTCAATTTCCTCCTTTATAGCTGTTAGCAGTTGCCTTATGTATTGAGGTGCTCCTATGTTGGGTGCATATATATATTTATAATTGTTATATCTTCTTCTTGGATTGAGGCCTTGATCATTATGTACTGTCCTTCCTTGTCTCTTGTAACATTCTTTATTTAAAGCCTATTTTATCTGATATGAGAATTGCTACTCCAGCTTTCTTTTGATTTCCATTTGCATGGAATATCTTTTTCTATCCCCTCTCTATGTGTTCCTAGGTCTGAAGTGGGTCTCTTGTAGACAGCATATAGATGGGTCTTGTTTTTGTATCCATTCAGCAAGCCTGTGTCTTTTGGTTGGAGCATTTTATCCATTCACATTTAAGGTAAGTATCAATATATATGTTCCTATGACCATTTTCTTAATTGTTTTGGGTTTTTGTTTGTTTGTTTTAAAGAAGATGTTGGGGTTAGGAGTTTTATTAATTAATTTATTTATTTTTGCTATGTTGGGTCTTTGTTTCTGTGCAAGGGCTTTCTCTAGTTGTGGCAAGGAGGGGCCACTCTTCATCGCTGTGCACGGGCCTCTCACTATTGTGACCTCTCTTGTTGTGGAGCACAGGCTCCAGACGTGCAGGCTCAGTAATTGTGGCTCACGGGCCTAGTTGCTCCGCAGCATGTGGGATCCTCCCAGACCAGGGCTCGTACCCATGTCCTCAGCATTAGCAGGCAGATTCTCAACCACGTGCCACCAGGGAAGCCCCTGGGTTTGTTTTTGTAGGTCATTTTCTTCTCTTGTGTTTTCCACTTAGAGAAGTTCCTTTAGCCTTTGTTGTAGACCTTTGTTCTCTTAGTTTTTGCTTGTCTGTAAAGCTTTTGATTTCTCCATCGAATATGCATGAGATCCTTGCCGGGTAAAGTAGTCTTGGTTGTAGGCTCTTCCCTTTCATCACTTTAAGTATATTATGCCACTCCCTTCTGGCTTGTAGAGTTTCTGCTGAGAAATCAGCTGTTAACCTTATAGGAGTTCCCTTGTATGATATTTGTCATATTTCCCTTGCTGCTTTCAATAATTTTTCTTTGTCTTTAATTTTTGCCAATTTGATTACTATGTGTCTCAGCGTGTTTCTCCTTGGGTTTATCCTGTATGGAACTCACTGCGCTTCCTGGACTTGGCAGACTATTTCCTTTCACATGTTAGGGAAGTTTTCGACTATAATCTCTTCAAATATTTTCTCGGGTCCTTTCTCTCTCTCTTCTCCTTCTGGGACCCATATAATGTGAATGTTGTTGTGTAATGTTGTCCCAGAGTTCTCTTAGGCTGTCTTCATTTCTCTTCATTCTTTTTTCTTTATTCTATTCTGCAGCAGTGAATTCCACCATTCTGTCTTCCAGGTCACTTATCCATTTTTCTGCCTCAGTTATTCTGCTATTGATTCCTTCTAGTGTGGTTTTCATTTCAGTTATTGTATTGTTCATCTTTGTTTGTTTGTTCTTTAATTCTTCTAGGTCTTTGTTAAACATATCTTTCATCTTCTCGATCTTTGCCTCCATTCTTTTTCTGAGGTCCTGGATCATCTTCACTATAATTATTCTGAATTGTTTTTCTGGAAGGTTGCCTATCTCCACTTCATTTAGTTGTTTTTCTGGGGTTTCATCTTGTTCCTTCATCTGGTACATAGCCCTCTGCCTTTTCGTCTTGTCTAACTTTCTGTGAATGTGGTTTTTGTTCCACGGGCTGCAGGATTGTAGTTCTCCTTGCTTCTGCTCTCTGCCCTCTGGCGGATGAGGCTCTATATTTTAGTTTGAATCATATGTGGTTTACCATTTTAGCCCAGACCACCCTTCAAAGTAAATCTGCCAATCTTGAGCATGCATAGAAGATAAATACCAAAAAAATCTTAAATAAATCATATTCAAACTCAGAAAACCAAAGAGAAAAAGAAAATCTTGAAAGAAGCTGCAGCAGGAAGGATGGGGGAGCGCTTTAACCACAGAGGAATACAGATGAGAATTACAGCAGACATCGCATCAGAAACCACCCTGCAAAAATAGGGTGGAGTGAAATACAAAATGTTTTGAAAGGATAAACCACTGACCTAGAATTCTATATCCAAATATGTCTTCTTCAAAAGTGAAGAAGAAATAAAAACTTTTTCAAACAAATAGAAACTGAAGGAATTCATCAACAGCAGACCTGTTCTGGAAGAAATGTTAAAAGAAGCTTTTCAGGGAGGAAGAAAATGGTATAGGTCAGGAACTCAGATCTTCATAGCATAAAAAGTGCCTATTTTATTGTCTTAAAGCTTATGGAAGGCATGAACTTTGTCTTATTCTTCAGGCACCACCAGGGCTTACCAAAACGCATGCACATAATAGGTCCTGAAAGTCTGCTTGAATGGGTACATGAACGAATATTCTGGAGTTTTATTCTTACTAGGGTATATTCAGAAAATCCAAAGGTAGCTATGGAATGGTGTGTTTCCTAAACTAAAAGGAAAGATAAGGTAGCTATGTATATCTGTAAAATTTTTTGTGTCTTAAAAACACATTAAAAGGGACGGAGCTTCAAGATGGCAGAAGAATAAGACACAGAGATCACCTTTCTCCCCACAAATACATCAGAAATACATCTACATGTGGAATAACTCCTACAGAACACCTACTGAATGCTGGCAGAAAACCAGAGACCCCCCAAAAGGCAAGAAAATCCCCACGTACCTGGGTAGGGCAAAAGAAAAAAAAAAGGGATGGGACCTGCACCAGTGGGAGGGAGCTGTGAAGGAGGAAAGGTTTCCACACACTAGTAAGGTCCTTCACGGGCAGAGACTGTGGGGGGGCAAAGGGGGGAAGCTTCGGAGCCACGGAGGAGACTTCAGCAACAGGGGTGTGGAGGGAAAAGCAGAGAGATTCCCACGCAGAGGATCAGTGCCAGCCAGCACTCATCAGCCCACGAGGCTTGTCTGCTCACCCGCCTGGGGCTGGCGGGGGCTGGGAGCTGAGGATCCGGCTTCGGAGATCCCAGAACTAGGACTGGGTTGTCTGTGGGAACACAGCCTGAAGGAGTTAGTGTGCCACAACTAGCAGGGAGGGAGTCCAGGAAAAAGTCTGGAGCTGCCGAAGAGGCAAGAGACTTCTTCTTGCCTCTTTGTTTCCTGATGCGCAAGGAGAAGGGATTAAGAGCACAGCTTAAAGGAGCTCCAGAGATGGGCACGAGCTGCGGCTATCATGTGGACCCCTGATATTGGCATGAGACACAAAGGCTGCTGCTGCAGCCACCAAGAAGCCTGTGTGCAAGCACAGGTCACTATCCACACCTCCCCTCCCATGAGCCTGTGCAGCCCGCCACTGCCTGGGTCCCGTGATCCAGGGACAACTTCCCTGGGAGAACACACGGCACACCTCAGGCTGGTTCAACATCACGCTGGCCTCTGTCACCACAGGCTTGCTCCACACCCTGTACCCCTCCCTCCCCCTGGCCTGAGTGAACCAGAGCCTCTGAATCACCTGCTTCTATAACCCCATCCTGTCTGAGGGAAGAACAGACACCCTCAGGCAACCTATACGCAGAGGCGGATCCAAATCCAAAGCTGAACCCCAGGAGCTGTGCAAACACAGAAGAGAAAGGGAAATTTCTCCCATGAGCCTCAAGAGCAGCGAATTAAATCTCCACAATCAACTTGATGTACTCTGCATCTGTGGAATACCTGAATAGACAACAAATCATCCCAAACTGACGAGGTGAACATTCGGAGCAATGATACATATATATATTTTTTTCCCTTTTTCTCTTTTTGTGAGTGTGTATGTGTATTCTTCTGTGTGTGATGTTGTCTGTAGAGCTTTGCTTTTACCATTTGTCCTAGGGGTCTGTCTGTCCGTTTTTGTTTTTTTTTTTCTTTTTGTGTAGTTTTTAGCACTTGTTATCATTGGTGGATTTGTTTTTTGGTTTGGCTGCTCTCTTCTTTATTTTTTTAATAACTTTAAAAATTTTTAATAAATTTTTATTTTAATAACTTTATTTTATCATCTTCTTTCTTTCTTTCTTTTCTCCCTTTTATTCTGAGCTGTGTGGATGACAGGCTCTTGGGGCTCCAGCCAGGCATCAGGGCTGTGCCTCTGAGGTGGAGAGCCAAATTCAGGACACTAGCTCAGCTCCATATAATATCAAATGGCGAAAATCTCCCAGAGATTTCCATCTCAACACCAAGACCCAACTCCACTCAGTGACCATCAAGCTACAGTGCTGGACACCCTATACCAAACAACTAGCAAGACAGGAACACAACCCCATCTGTTACCAGAGAGGGTGCCTAAAATCATAATAAGGCCACAGACACCCCAAAACACACCACCAGACGTGGGCCAGCCCACCAGAAAGACAAGATCCAGCCTCATCCACCAGAACACAGACACTAGTCCCCTCAACCAGGAAACCTACACAACCCACTGAAGTAACCTTAGCCACTGAGGACAGACACGAAAAACAACGGACACTACGAACCCACAGCTTCTGAAAAGGAGACCCCAAACACAGTAAGTCAAGCAAAATGAGAAGACAGAGAAACACACAACAGATGAAAGAGCAAGGCAAAAACCAACTAGACCTAACAAATGAAGGGGAAATAGGTGGTCTATGTGAAAAAGAATTCAGAAAAATGATACTAAAGATGATCCAAAATCTTGGAAATAGAATGGAGAAAATGCAAGAAACGTTTAACAGGGACCTGGAAGAACTAAAGAGCAAACAAACAGTGATGAACAACACAATAAATGATAATAAAATTTCTCTAGAAGGGATCAATAGCAGAATAACTGAGGAAGAAAAATGGGTAAGTGACCTGCAAGATAAAATAGTGGAAATAACTACTGCAGAGCAGAATAAAGAAAAATGAATGCAAAGAATTGAGGACAGTATCAGAGACTTTTGGGACAATATTAAATGCACCAACATTCGAATTATAGGGGTCCCAGAAGAAGAAGAGAAAAAGAAAGTGGCTGAGAACATATTTGAAGAGATTATAATTGAAAACTTCCCTAAGATGGGAAAGGAAATAGTTAATCAAGTCCAGGAAGCACAGAGAGGCCCATACAGGATGAATCCAAGGAGAAACACACCAAGACACATATTAATCAAACTATCAAAATTAAATACATAGAAAAAATATTAAAAGCAGCAAGGGAAAAAATACAAATAACTCACAAGGGAATCCCCATAAGGTTAAAAGCTGATCTTTCAGCAGAAACTCTGCAAGCCAGAAGGGAGTGGCAGGAAATACATAAAGTGATGAAGGAGGAAAACCTACAACCAAGATTACTCTATCCAGCAAGGATCTCATTCAGATTTGATGGAGAAATTAAAATCTTTACAGACAAGCAAAAGCTAAGAGAATTCAGAACCACTAAACCAGCTCTACAACAAATGCTAAAGGAACTTCTCTAGGCAAGAAACACAAGAGAAGGAAAAGACCTACAATAACAAACCCCAAACAATTAAGAAAATGGGAATAGGAACATACATATCGATAATTACCTTAAATGTAAATGGATTAAATGCTCCAACCAAAAGACAGACTGGCTGAATGGATACAAAACAAGACCCATATATATGCTGTCTACAACAAACCCACCTCAGACCTAGGAACACATACAGACTGAAAGTGAGGGGATGGAAAAAGATATTCAATGCAAGTGGAAATCAAAAGAAAGCTGGAGTAGCAATTCTCATATCAGAGAAAATAGACTTTTATACAGAGACTATTACAAGAGACAAAGAAGGATACTACATAATGATGAAGGGATCAATCCAAGAAGATATAACAATTGTAAATATTTGTGCACCCAACATAGGGTCGCCTCAATACATGAGGCAAATACTAACAGCCATAAAAGGGGAAATCGGCAGTAACACAATCATAGTAGGGGACTTTGACACCCCACTTTCGCCAATGTACGGATCATCCAAAATGAAAATAAATAAGGAAACAGAAGCTTTAAATGGTACATTAAACAAGATGGACTTAATTGATCTTTATAGGACATTCCATCCAAAAACAAAAGAATATAAATTCTTCTCAAGTGATCATGAAACATTCTCCAGGATAAATCATATCCTGGGTCACAAATCAAGCCTTGGTAAATTTAAGAAAATTGAAATCGTATCAAGTACCTTTTCTGACCACAACACCATGAGACTAGATATCGATTATAGGAAGAAATATGTAAAATATTCAAACACATGGAGGCTAAACAATACACTACTTAATAACCAAGAGATCACTGCAGAAATCAAAGAGGACATCAAAAAATACCTAGAAACAAATGACAATGGAAACATGATGACCCAAAACCTATGAGATGCAGCAAAAGCAGTTCTAAGAGGAAAGTTTATAGCAATACAATCCTACCTTAAGAAGCAAGAAACACCTCAAATAAACAACCTAACCTTACACCTAAAGCAATTAGAGAAAGAAGAACAAAAAACCCCAAAGTTAGCAGAAGCAAAGAAATCATAAAGATCAGATGAGAAATACATGAAAAAGAAACAAAGAAAACAAAAGCAAAGATCAATAAAACTGAAAGCTGGTTCTTTGAGAAGACAAATAAAATTGATAATCCATTAGCCAGACTCATCAAGAAAAAAAGGGAGAAGACTCAAATCAATAGAATGAGAAATAAAAAAGGGGAAGTAACAATTGAAACTGCAGAAATACAAAGGATCATGAGAGATTACTACAAACAGCTATATGCCAAAAAAATGGACAGCTGGGAAGAAGTGGACAAATTCTTAGAAAAGCACAACCTTCTGAGACTGAACCAGGAAGAAATAGAAAATATGAAAAGACAAATCTCAAGCACTGAAATTGAAACTGTGATTAAAAACCTTCTAACAAACAAAAGCCCAGGACCAGATGGCTTCACAGGAGAATCCTGTCAAACATTTAGAGAAGAGCTAACACCTATCCTTTTCAAACTCTTCCAAAATATAGCCAAGGGAGAAACACTCCAAAACTCATTTGAAGAGGCCACCATCACCCTGATACCAAAACCAGACAAAGATGTCACAAAGAAAGAAAACTACAGGCCAATATCACTGCAGAACATAGATGCAAAAATCCTCAGCAAAATACTAGCAAACAGAATCCAACAACACATTAAAAGGATCATACACCATGATCAAGTAAGTGGGCTTTATCCCAGGAATGTAAGGATTCTTCCATATATGCAAATCAATCAATGTGATACACCATATTAACAAATTGAAGGAGAAAAAGCATATGATAATCTCAATAGATGCAGAAACAGCTTTCGACAAAATTCAACACCAATTTATGATAAAAACCCTCCACAAAGTAGGCAAAGAGGGAACTTTCTGCAACAGTATAAAGGCCGTATATGACAAGCCCACAGCCAACATCGTCCTCAATGGTGCAAAACTAAAACCATTCCCCCTAAGATCAGGAACAAGACATGGTTGCCCATTCTCGCCACTATTATTTAACATAGTTTTGGAAGTTTTAGCCACAGCAATCACAGAAGAAAACAAATCGGAAACAAATCGGAAAAGAAGGAGTAAAGCTGTCACTGTTTGCAGATGACATGATACTATACATAGAGAATCCTAAAGAGGCTACCAGAAAACTACTAGAGCTAATCAATGAATTTGGTAAAGTAGCAGGATTCAAAATTAATGCACAGAAATCTCTTGCATTCCTATACACTAATGATGAAAAATCTGAAATGAAATTAAGAAAACACTCCCAGTAACCATTGCAGCAAAAAGAATAAAATATCTAGGAAAAATCTACCTAAGGAGACAAAAGACCTGTATGCATAAAACTATAAGACACTCATGAAAGAAATTAAAGATGATACAAATAGATGGAGAGATATACCATGTCCTTGGATTTTAAGAATCAACAGTGTGAAAATGACTATACAACCCCAAGCAATCTACAAATTCAATGCAATCCCTACCAAACTACCACTGACATTTTTCACAGAACTAGAACAAAAAATTTCATAATTTGTATGGAAACACAAAGGACCCCAAATGCCAAAGCCATCTTGAGAAAGAAAAAAGGAGCTGGAGGAATCAGGCTCCCTGACTTCAGACTATACTACAAAGTTACAGTAATCAAGATACTGTGGTACTGCCACAGAAACAGAAATATAGATCAATGGAACAGGACAGAAAGCCCAGAGATAAACCCATGCACATATGTTCAGCTTATCTTTGATAAAGGAGGTAGGAATATTCAGTGGAGAAAAGACAGACTCTTTAATAAGTGGTGCTGGGAAAACTGGACAGCTACATGTAAAAGTATGAGATTAGAACACTCCCTAACACCATACACAAAAATAAACTCAAAATGGATTACAGGCATAAATATAAGGCCAGACACTATAAAACTCTTAGAGGAAAACATAGGCAGAACACTCTATGACATAAATCACAGCAAGATCCTTTTTGACCCACCTCCCAGAGAATGGAAATAAAAACAGAAATAAACAAATGGGACCTAATGAAACTTAAAACCTTTTGCACAGCAAAGGAAACCATAAACAAGATGAAAAGACAACCCTCCGAATGGGAGATATTATTTGCAAATGAAGCAACTGACAAAGGATTAATCTCCAAAATTTACAAGCAGCTCATGTGACTCAATATCAAAAAAACAAACAACACAATCCAAAACTGGGCAGACCTAAAAAGACATTTCTCCAAAGAAGATATACAGATTGCCAACAAACACATGCAAGAATGCTCAACATCATTAATCATTAGAGAAATGCAAATCAAAACTACAATGAGATATCATCTCACACCAGTCAGAATGGCCATCATCAAAAAATCTAGAAATAGTAAATGCTGGAGAGGGTGTGGAGAAAAGGGAACCCTCTTGCACCGTTGGTGGGAATGTAAATTGATACAGCCACTATGGAGAACAGTATGGAGGTTCCTTAAAAAACTAAAAATAGAACTACCATGTGACCCAGCAATCCCGCTACTGGGCATATACCCTGAGAAAACCATAATTCAAAAAGACTCATGTACCAAAATGTTCATTGCAGCTCTATTTCCAATAGCCTGGACATGGTAGCAACCTAAGTGTCCATCATTGGATGAATGGATAAAGAAGATGTGGCACATATATACAATGGAATATTACTCAGCCATAAAAAGAAGGGAAATTGAGTTATTTGTAGTGAGGTGGATGGACCTAGAAGATGCAGACCTACTAGAGAATGGACTTGAGGACACGGGGAGGGGGAAGGTAAGCTGGCACAAAGTGAAACAGTGGCATGGACATATATACACTACCAAATGTAAAATAGATAGCTAGTGGGAAGCAGCTGCATAGCAAAGGGGGAAGAGCTCGGTGCTTTGTGACCACTTAGAGGGGTGGGATAGGGAGGTTGGGAGGGAGGGAGATGCAAGAGGGAAGAGATATGGGGATATATGTATATGTATAACTGATTCACTTTGTTATAAAGCAGAAACTAACACACCATTGTAAAGCAATTATATTCCAATAAAGATGTTTAAAAAAAAGAAAGAAAGAAAAAAAAAAAAAAACATTAAAAGTCCCAGGCTAAAATTCAAACAGTGGTATTCATATGGATTCTCCCTTTCTTTCAAAACTATATTCATTTGCATCGTTTCCATGAAGGGTAAAATAGCCTCTCAAAATAGTGTCAGGGAGTGGTGAGCTTGTGTCTCCCACTGGAGAGCCTGCTAGAGCTCTCCTCCTGCCCTTAGGTGGTGATTTTGATATTAAAGGCAGGTTGGAAGGCCAAGCAAGAACCGTCCTCTATGTGGCCCAGTTCAGTTCCCAGTTCACCCAGGTATTGGTATGGTGTTATGTCTAAAGATCCAGAATGTCCAAATCCTTCATTCCTCAAGGTGAGTTTACCAATGGTCCATATCTCATATTACCATTGGGTAGATGAAGTGGGATGACCCCTGTAAAACAGTCTGCCCAGGGCCTGGTATTTAGTAAGCACTCAATAAGCATTAGCTATCAGTGTTATCTTACCTAGCTCTCTGTAGTCCTTCAGGATTAAACCTGCCATCTGATTTTGGAGAGACCTCAAATATTAAATCAGATTTACTCAGCTGTCTTTCTTCATACAGTCTTGGTACACACAGCCCAGTGGCACCTGCATCTTTGACACCTGCCATTTGGAGTGATTCTCCTCAGTGAAAAATGCTTACTTTTCATACCATCTGAGCCTGTTACTTGCCACAGAGTGTGGGAGTTGGACAGCTTCCACAATCATAGACTGGGGAGGCTTCCTGGCCCCTGAGAAATGGAAATGACCTCCTCTATGAGAAGCAAAGAAAATTCAGTGCCCACTCGAGGTGAATTTACAGGATTAGAGAGATGTGATTCATCGAGGCTGTCTTGTAGTTAGTGATGTAAATGCAGATAAACACTATAATTGAAGAGAAAGAGTACTGTTTTTCTTTTCTGCAATATTACAGGACTGAGGTCACGAAGGGCTGAAACTATATTCAGAGGGATGGGAACCAGGTCCAGAAAACTGTCTTAATTCATCCAGATAACCAAAAGTAACTCATTTGAAGTTAGGGAGATCATTATCTTTATACATAATTATCCCTTTTACTCAGTATGTGTAGAAAATGGGGACCCACCATTCCTGAACAGAAGCTAATTGTCTCTCTCCTAAGGCATTAAAATGTGTGGGTGTAGATGTGTGGTGTGTACAATCCCTCACTCTCTCCCCATCTGTGAGCTTGAGGGGAGGAGACAGGAATGGAGGGAGTTGTTTCTCTTGAGTCCTGCCCTTCCTATGGGGCATCCATGGCACAGCACGTAAGGGGGTCACCCTACCAGCTTGTCATTTGCTGGTTGGAAACCCTTAGTATAAAGCCACATACTTTTGGAACTGAAACATCCTTATGAATTCAGTTTCAATTTTACCTTCCATTTCCTGCCAGGTACTTTCATATACATCTGAGATTCCTAAACTGGGATATGCTTATCCCTGGGTTATGCCACTTGAGTCAGGAGACCCTTGAAGCCTCTGGATCTCTAGAAAGATTCCCCATGTCTAGCCAATAAGATTCTGTTAGCACATGGCAGTATGAGCACACCCAAAAGCTTCACTTTTGTTGGTTTTGTTTGCTTTTGCACTGAAATTAATCTAAGAGCCATTGGTTTAGTCTTAACAGTAGAGCCTTTAAGCAAGGTGAGGGTCAGGAATTGTTAGCTGCCATTGTGTGGAGAGTAAAGTGTGTAGTGTCACCAGCTCAAGCCCAGAACCCTCACAGAATAAGGCTTAACATGCAAACAGGGAAAATCTCTTGTACTTAGGAATCTAGAAAGTATATTTTTCTAAGTAAAAGAGACTAGTATGATTTGAACCTGGTGTTTCTTCCTCCTTTCACTCTTTTGTATACAAGTTGTTTACAGAAAAAAGAAGCAGCTGGTGAAAAATTCTGTCTTGGAATTGGTAAAATGATGTGTTGGGTTTCGTTATGCCCCATGTGTATCTAAAACAGTAGTCTGAACCCTGAATGCTAGCTGCCTAGATGACACCCCCACACGGATGTTTAATAAGCACCTGAGACTCAACTTGCCCAAGGTAGAACTCTTGGTTACCACACATCCCACAAATGGATCTCCCATCTACCTGGTTGTTTAAGAAAGGTTCCAAGAGTTAGCTTCAATTCTTCGCTTTCTGTCTCCCCACGCCAGTCTGTCAGCATTCCTTTTGACATTACTTCTAAAATGTGTCCCTAATTCACCGACTTCTCCCCATCACTGTTGTTTCCTCCCTGTCCAATCACCATCATATCTTATCTGCACCATTGCCCTGGTCTTCTAACCCATCTCCTTGCTCCCTTATGATCTATTTTCTATAAAGCAGCAAGAATCACCTTTAGAAAAGTCATTCTCCTGTTTAAAGTCATTCATTGGTTTTCCATAGCAGTTAGAATACATTTTTTACATCTTTATCCCGGTTTACAAAGCCCTTTGGGCATGGCCTCTACTACCTCTCTGACCTCAGCCCCTACCACTCTCCCCCAACACAGTTCTCTGGACTCCCTGACTTTCTTTTCTGTGAGTAAAGCCATCCATCAACCTTAGGACCCCCTCCCAACAAGGAATGGGCTTTCCTCATCTTCCCATGGCTGGATCCTTCTAATATTTAGACCAAACTGTTCTGATACATATTATCCCTCATAGAGGCCATTCCCCACCACCTGACAGTATTGAACCCCTGCCCTCCAAACCCAGGCACCATTTATCACATAACCCTCTTTTATCCTACTTGAATTACCTGGATAGTATTTAGAGCTGTCACCACCACCAAAGCCTAAGGACAAATATAAGACCCATGAGAGCAGTAGTCTCATCTGTTTTTTCACCATGGTGTCACCAAAACCACAGAGGAGGCGCTCAATAGTGGTGCTGCATGAACAGCTGTTTCTTCATATGCTGTGTAATCTCAGCTTGGGAATCAATGGATTGTTTCTGCCTGCTCTGTTTTTACAGCCAACTGGACATTATAAGGCCTTTGGTGTTCTGGATGCTTTCCCACCGGATCTACTTGCAGATGTCTCTATGGACTTCAACTGTAGAAAAGAGTGGGACGAATTTGTTAAAGGTGAGTGACACCTACAATTTTTAAAATCAGTTATAGAGTAGAATCTATTGGTATTTACTCTAGCCAATAGAAAGCAATAGGCTTAATTTCTACAGTGTTACATTTCATTTTAAATTTTGGCTTAAATATCTGGAGTTCTGGGCTGAAATGTGACTTGCTCCTTGCATATTCTTAGATTTACTCTCCAGTTTGCTTTGAGGGCTACTTTGATCTTACTGTAAGTTTATTGTCATCTCATGCACCTGGGTGGCCATGGAAGTCTTCTTGGAGGAGGTGGTGTCCAAACTTTGTTTTAGAAGTTGAATCAAAATTTTACAGACTTGACACATGTGGAGAGGTGAGAGGGTGAGGGGGTGAGTGGTATAAGGACATTCCAGACCCAGGGAACAATATGACTAAAGTGTGGACGGCATGAAACAACATAGAATGTTAAAAAACTGTGATCAGGGGCTTCCCTGGTGGCGCAGGGTTGAGAGTCCGCCTGCCGATGCAGGGGACACGGGTTCGTGCCCATGGTGCTGTTGAGTTGCTGGGGTAGCAGAATCTGGAACTAGAGTGGGAGGAGGGTCCAGAGCCCCAAGGGCCTAGGCTAGCCACTCAGCTACACTTCTTAGATTTTCCCTAGAAGTGATGGAGTGTTATGAGAGGCATTAGATAGGGGCTCTTCCTGCCACTTAGAGTGGGGAGTGGCCTCTGCCATCCCAGTCACAGTGGAATAGGTACACAGCAGCTAGCCCAGGGACACAGAAACTCTGACAGACCCTTGCTGTGGTCGGGACTTTTGGTTGCAAGTAACCAAGCACTAACAAATGCCAGTGTAAGAAAAGGAAAAAGTGTTTTTGGTTCATGACACTGAAAATCCATGGGTGTCTGGCTTCCAGGACAGCTGCATCCAATACTTCATTTCCAGCTTGACTCTGTTTTCTTCTGTGTTGATCTCATTCTAAGGCAGATTCTTGTGTCATGGCAGAGATGCCAGGCAGGCTTACATTCTAACCATGTACGTAACCCCAGAGGAATAGGAACTTTCCTACTGATGCAGCCAGAGTCCCAAGGTTGGCTTTCGTAGCCTCAACATGGATCATATATTTACTTCCTGGGGATGTTTATCATGGTTTTGGGTCACTTAGTGTTTTCAAATACCCTTCCTATCTAGAGGGAATTGTGATGCCACCTATTCAAGGGAGAAGCCAGACATTCTCTGTCCACCTCCCTAGCAGCCAGGTTCAGTCGTGTGCTACAGACATTGGCAGAGTCTCTGATGTGTGGTACTTGGCATCAGCAGTCCACACTCTGGAGTATGGTCCAGAGACAGCAGTAGTTTGGCTTCTCTGGAGCCATCCTGAGGTTCTAACCTAACTCTGGTCTTCCTAGATCTTCTGCAAGCTACCTGAGAGCCTTTACTAAACCACTTTTTGGGCTAAACTTGCTAGAGTGGCAAGCCAAGAGTGTCTACAAGTGCCTTCCCTAAACTAATCACTGTGGCCATGTCTGGCTCAATTTCCCAGCCCTGAAACTAATGCTGAGTCAGTCCTGCATAAACCACATAGTGGAGAAGTAGGCGAAGGGTGATGCCTTGGAGAAGAATGAGATGCTGGTCCAAGAAGGGGAGAGTCAAAGCTGAGCAGGAGAAAGCAACAGATGTCTACTCCTTCCCTTCCTTTCAAGGGCATCTTCAGCCTCTTGTACCAATGGGCTGGCAAGCTCTTTACCCCGTGGTCTGCTTCTAATAGACTTTTTTTTCAAAAGCTAAATTAATTAACACATTTCCACAGTCAGCATCTCCTTAAGGGACTCCCTTGGTTACTTCAGCAAACTTAGCTTGGCTCCTTCCCTAAATGGTTAGTTAGCTTCCCACACAGCTTGGGGGGCAGAGGCTGCGCACTTCTTAGAATTTCTTTGCTATCCCCCTTTGAAAGCTAATGCTATTTGCATTCAATAGGATGGTGGATATTAAGGAGATTTGGTCCCTATAGCTGTGATATAATGTAACATGGGAGAAAGGCAAGAAACTTAGGGTTAGCATGGTTAAGCCACTTTCTAGCTGTTTAGGAAGGACACTGTCTTCTCTGGAACATTTTTTTCCCAACTGAACACACTAGGCTGGGTGGCTTAGTCTCAGGACACCTGTAATATATAGAGAAGTCTAAAGAGGGGCATAAGGACACAACAATAGTAATATATAGAGAAGTCTAAAGAAGGGCATAAGGACACAACAGTAAAACTATTGGTACTCTAGTGACATCTGGTGGTTTCTCTGATTTTTAAACCTGAAAATTTATTTTTTAATGCCTAATTTTATTTCACTGCAGTTTACTTGAGAGTGTTGTTTGTGCTATATGTTGAACAACTTTTGTTGTGTTCTTTTATTTTTACTGTGTTTTTATATCTGCTAGACACTGTCCCTGGGCAACAAGTTTTCAGTGGTAATGAATCTGTCTTTTTCTAGAATTCTGTGCCTTATAAGTCAGTGGTTTATCATTCTCTATGAGATCATCATATCAAAGCTTCTTGTTAATTGAAGCCACATAGGTTTCCAGATGCAGTAACTTCTTTTGTTCTCCTTAGAACTTTATGAAAGAGAATGCAGCAGAGAGGCAGTGGTCTACTGGGAGGTGGAGAGCCCTTCTCCCAAGTTCAACAGAGATGTATCCTTTCCAGAGAGGCACCATTACTCAGCTTTCAAAGTGTTTCTGCACCCTGTGACCATCACCCAATGGTGTATGTCCAGCAGGTGTGGACAATATCGTCTTTGACTCTTTCAGAGGCATCTGCTAACAGCTGTTGCTTCCTGTGTGGCTTTCAGAGACCTCAGAGTGTGATTTCCATGTGCAGCATCTGTAATTGTGGTCATGGGAAGGCAGATAATACCTTCCTGAGAAGTTTTCT
This sequence comes from Neophocaena asiaeorientalis asiaeorientalis, assembly GCF_003031525.2. Lineage (NCBI taxonomy): Eukaryota > Metazoa > Chordata > Mammalia > Artiodactyla > Phocoenidae > Neophocaena > Neophocaena asiaeorientalis. Next base: position 1,803,363 of record NW_020174560.1, read on the forward strand.
AGGGATTGAAATTGTTGAGACACAGAATTGGGGACCTGAAAGCAACTTTTCATAAAGAGTATTCAATACACTCTCTCAATCTATAGGAGAGGAAGTAGGGACCCAGAGGGGCAATGTGACAGAGGCTCACACTCAGGTGGTTAGCAGCAGACTGGGGGCTGGGACTCAGGCTCCACATTTCCAGCTCCCTCCACCTTCCCTCCTCCTCAAATATTGGATCTGGACACTGTGTGTATGTTTCTCCCCCTCAGTTTCCTTGATTACGATATGAAGCAGTTGAATGGATGTGAGGAGTCTTAGCTGACACTCCAAGACTCTATGAGGCCCCCTTAGGGCCAGCCTGGGGATGTTTGATGGACATTTGCTGGGGGGGCAGATGGGGTAGAATATAGGCGGGGACAGGTGAGATTTCCATTCCACTGTTCTCTTCAGTCTTAGCGTCTGAATGTTCTACACACTGAATTTCCATAAAGGATCCTTTTAACAAAGGGTCTGTGGAATTAAAAAAGAAAAGCTTGGAAACCACTGAACTGGGTGATCACCGGAATCTTTTCTAGCTCTAATATTCTGTAAGCCTGTATGTTCCTAAATAATTGTTATTTAGATAGAGAAGGGGCATGGGGGTTGTTTGTGGGTATTATTTCTGTGTGTTTTGTGTGTATGTGTCTACCCTGGCCCAGCTAGATTACAGACTGCATAAGGGATTATTTTTGGCTAAGTTCCCACAGACTGCTAGATACAGGTGGTAGGTAATTCAAGATTGTGGTAGATTTTATGTGGTTTTCTCTCCTCCTGCCAACAACTGTGCAGGGTAGGAGCCATCATCCCCATCAGTCAGGGAAGGAAACTGAGGCAAAGGGAAGTTCAGAGCCCTGCTCAGGTTCTCATCAGGTTCTCACCACTAGTAGGCGGCAGAGGGAGACCTGGGCCCAGGTCCAGCTGTGACCAGAGTAGGTGATCTGGACCAGGGAAACACCACTCTCTGACCTCACAGGGACACTCCTGGGGGGTGTTCTCAGTGGACACTTAGGTCTGCTTGAAGTCTATTTCATTGTCTTTCTAGTGCCACACAATCCCATAATGAGTTTCTTAGTCTTTGTATATACACATATGTCACATATATGCACAATAGACTATCTGCAGTTCCTGGGGGAGGGGCAGCCCACCGTGGGTGCTGTAGAGGCTCCGAGCTGGCCTGGGGCTGTGGTTGCGGCTATTGTAGTAAGTGTAACTGTGTTAAACTTAGAGTGAGTTTTTGGATTATTTTAGGCTTTAATTCCTTCTATTGTGAAATCTAAAATTCTGCCATTGAAAAGTTTAATGAGCACATTAAAGAGTTGAGCCCTGTACAGCCGTGAAAGTCTCACCAGGTTTTGGAGCCTGATCTGAGTTCAAATTCAGGTTACATCACTTCAGCTGGGTTATGGGATCTTTGGCAAGTTTCTTTACTTCTGAGAGCCTCAATTTTGTCATCTGTAAGATGGAGATACTTAATGGAGGATTCACAGGGACTTTCTCAGGATCAATACTGATGCTGCATGTTAAACACATGAAGTATGTACATGGTAAGGGCTCAGTAAGTGGTGACTCCTGTCGTTTCTCAGGATTGAATTATCTTCCCTATAATAGTACCATAGACATAGTGGTCATTCTGTGAGTATTTATTGAGATGAAATGGCTTTGTTATTCTTGGTAACCCAGAACAAGTGAGGATCTCTGCCTACTAAATATTCAGATATTCATGTGTCTTCCTGTGATCTCCAGGTGTAAGTAACCTTGCCTGACCATCCTCTGTGCATAGAGGTCAGTGACTGGGGCTTAGGGGGAGGACAGAGAGAAATGGCCCCATTGGGGCAGTGTGACGCCCCCTTCCCTGGGTAAGGACTGAGTCTCAGAAGAGTTGAGTAACTTACCCAGGATCACACAGCTGATAAGTTACCAATCCTCTGAAATCTCATTGCCATCTTGGAGAAAGGAGAAGTGGGTTCCCCACATAATTAAAGCAGCAAGGAACCATTCACAGTTGGGTAACACATGCTCTCAAATGAGAACACCAGGTGGGAGGAGCCACAGTTTTGCAGAGCAAGTAGGCAGACAGGTCAGGAAGTGAAGTAACAGTGCAAGGGAGCAAATGCCAAGTGGAGAAACAGAATCATTTCCCTTTGCTTCTGGCTTGTGGGCTTTCCTTCTGCCCATCTGAGATGCTGGCCGCAATGTCATGCCTTGACTGGCGGTGTGGTACGTTTATGTGCATCAGTGGCAGGAGCTGGACTTTAAGGGTAGAAGATCCATGTGATCCTGGCCCAGAGCACCTCCATGCCGCAGTGTTCAGAGAAGTTGTGTGTGATCCAGGTGAGGCAGTTCAAACAGAGGCTGGCGATCCAGAGCAATGGCAAGAGGGGAAGCAAAGGTAAAAAGGGGGCACGTGTTGGCGCACCAGCCAGGACCACCCATGTGAAGGCCAGGCTGACTGCAAGACACATAAAATGCAGGATGCTTTATTCCCTGAGGTCAGGGACTGGGCATGGGTGCAAAAAAGCAAGGGAGACTCAATTCACCCCAGAAGCTTGGCTACAATGCAAGGTGGATGTTTAAATCTGATCAATTCATTCTTTACCGACTCTTGCATTGTTCCGATGAAATCAGAACATCCAAGTGAACTAGAAGGTTTAGAAGCTCACTTCAGGCTGGTCCTGTCCATGCACACACTGGCCAAGGCGGGGCAGGAGGGCTGGTGGGACCATCTCTGAGGAGGCAGCTCCTGCTCAGCAAAAACCCAGGGACTCAGAACCTGCCTGACTTGAGTTCCAGCCTCTGGAGAGAGGCTGAGAGGGGTCCATGTGGCCACCTGCTGGACTGGAATCAGTGTGGCCTTAAGGCTGCAGCAAAATCTGAACTTAGTGGTGACGTGTGTTAGATCTGCCACCTTGGGCATGTCACCCCACTCTTCTGAGTCTCCATTTTATCATTTATAAACTGGGGTTCAATTTCATCAACTCCTTAGGATTGAGATGATTAATGAGAGAAATAATTAAATGAGAGATATATCCAAGTGTCTAGTACTTGTCAGGCGTTTAATAAATAGCAGTAGAATGTTCTTTGGCTGTTTTCCAAAATGTTTACATGTAAGTCTCCCATAAGGCAAGGCGAGGGGCGAGTTCACTTGAATTCCATGTTACCTCCCTCCTTACTTTCTGGGCCTGGATATAAAGATGGAAGGTTTGCAGTGTTTGTACTGTATCTTTCTAATATTTTTCTTCCTTCTGAATTGTCCTTCTTTTCCCTCTCTAGTTTTCATGTATTACCTTGATAACCTGGATTGCCCAGTTCCGAACTGGCTCTTTAAGTGGGCTGCCAAGGTGAGATCCCAGGAGGCAGGAGGGGAAGTGTGTTTGACCAATGTTGACTTAATCTGTGGGGCTGTCAGCCTGAAGAGATGCACTGTCTTAGGCTTCATGATGCTATTTTATGAAGCTACTCTGTTGAGTGACTATGGTTAGGACTGGGATTGCCAATACCCAGCACAGAGGCTGAGACAAAAGACAAATAATCTTTAGGAGGAATGCCAGCCCCTCCTTGCTTTGCCCCAAGACTCTACCAGGATCACTCTCTGGAACCTCCAGAGCAGTGGTACTCAGATCACTAGGGACTGCCTAGGACCTGGAATCATGGCGACCATTCCTTCTGCTTTGTAAGGTCCTACTTACTGGCTGGAAGGCTCACCAATTCCCTGGGAGAGTGGAAAAGCACATAGGCTTTGAGTCAAACATCATATATTGAATCCTGGCCCTGCTTCTAACTGGGTAATCTAGGGAAGCCATCAATTTTTTCCCTTTTAAAAATGGAGATGGATATTCTCACCCTGTAGAGAAGTAAATAGAACTATGTTTGGGGAAAGTCTTGGGCAATGTTCAACACTGATTTAAGGATGACATATCCTGCCCCTTGCCCCCAGTCCTTACCATTTTCTAAATCTGTAAAGCAAGTCCTTTCTTTCATTTCTTTGGAAGAATCCCACAGCCCAAGCCAATCTCATTTCCTGTTTTTAATTTTTTCTTTTCCAAAAATGGTGTCTTAAAAATATCTTAGATTTTTACTAGCAAAAGCCAAAATATACAACAAGGTCCTATAACAGTGGCCCCTACCATCCAGCCTTACCTGTGCCCTGCATCTTACCTTTTGTCACCATCTATAGCAACATTCTGTTGAAATCTTGTCAGGGGCCCTATTGTCATATGTATTATTCCCAAAGCCATCTTCCTTTACCTTTGCCACATCCCAAAGAATCAGGAGTAATCACTGTGAGGACATAGAAGTGACAGTCTTCTTTCCTTTGCAGAAAGGAGTTCCTACCTACTTGAAAAACATGGTGAATACCTGTGATAACTATCCCAGGAGATCCTAAGAGAGAAAATTGGGAGCTCTGTGTCCATGGAATGATGTCTCCGGAAGTGCCACAACTACTGATGCTCAGCCTGCCTTTCCCTTTTCAGTCCTCAGAGGCCTGCTTCACACTCTCCATCACCTTATCCCCAAGCATGCTTGCCTGACTCCTGCCTTCCTTTCCCACTCTCCCCACCCCAGGACCCACTGCCTTCTTCCAATGTTGAATGTGGCTCAAAATAGGGAAACTTTGCTTGTTTATTTTTTTAAAAGGGAGTCCTCAGTAGGGAAAAAAGTCATTTCATTGTGCCATTCTTGGGGGGTCATGTGTGGAGGACTGGCAACACCACCTAAGACTGACTGATCCCAGCGAGCTGGCTCCTTCCCACATGTGAGTTCTTGTAACCCAGGAGGGTGAGTCCCTGCTGAAGTTGCTTTGCCTTCAGAGCTGACTCTCAGTGCACCCAGACTTGGAAGACTCATGTCCATTTGCCTTATGCTTTGCTGACTTGATTTTCATGATTTGAGATGATAATCCACTGTCTCTCCCCATTCCTATTTGTGGAGGATCATGAGTTGTTTTGATATGAAACTATTTTGAAAAACATTGCAGGCCTGACCAAGCACACAGTGTGATAACATTTTTTTCTCATTATCCATGTCTGGGTTTTTCTCTTTCCCATATGCCCCTGGGGAAGTCTGTCCGTACCCCACTAGTTCAGCATTTTACTGGACACTGAGGCATCAAGACTGCTCTGGCAGTTACCAGAAGCAAATAAAATATTACTTTTTATTCAAAAGATAATAACTGAGTTTTACTTCAGTAACAGGTATGCGTGTATTTTTTTTTACTTGTTTAGTTCTCTCCTGTTAGAATCTTTGTCTACATAGGGTCTGGCAGTCATCATGGGCTTGTTCTAGGTTCTCCATGTTCAAATTATTGCTAATCATTCCTGGCTGTTCTTACTCTAAAAAATGATTCAAGGAGGAAAATTGTTCACCAGTAGTCACCTCAGCTGACATGTTGATGCCTGTGCTCTCCTGTGGCTGCTTTGCTCCCACCAGCACCTGAGGTGGCCAAGTTTGGTGAGAGGCAGAGATGGGATTCAGCCCTAAACAGTGGAATCTCAAGGCCTTACTCATGGACGTGAACATAAAAAGGAATCTCAGGCTCACTTACATGCAAGGCCAGGTGTAGAGTAGTCTCAGGTAGAGAATGGTACAGGTGCTTAACTTGACATTAGGAATCAGTTCTGTTCTTCTTCAAGCTATCTTTGATATTAGGCTGTGTTTGATTGCAGGATGGCTGCTAAGAGAAGAAAGTAGGCCTGCATCTTCCCAGGTTCATGCCAAGTCAAAAAAAGACAGCATTTCTTTCCAGTTGATCCCAAACTATCCCATGGTTCCCTCAAAGCCATGTGGCAATCCCTGCCCCAGTCATTGTGATCACATGTATAGAATTATGCAAAAAAGTGAATACTTCATAAATTTATCATTAAAATATCACTATCAGTAATATAGCTGGAATTTTAGGTAAACTAACTCTAAATGTCTCATGTAATAAAGGTCATGTTGACATTTTATGTATAGAGTCATTGAAACACAAGCACTAGGATTACAGTCTTTGAGCAAAGAACCAACATAAAATAATGTCATGCAAACCATACCTTTAAACACTGTTTGATAATCTGCTAAGAACACTGAGAATAATAAGAATTCTGAGTTTTTAGCTAAGGCAGTTTACAAAGTCACGTAGCTTGCTATAATTAGTAGAGTTAAGACCCTTTCACATTCACGCTTGCTAATTTGGAGAAAATAGTCCTACACAGCATTGATATATGAGATTACCTGGGAAACTGAGAACCCATGAGTCAATAGTAAGTGTCAGAGGCCCAAAAAACATAGAACTGTTACTTTGGAGGTTGTGCTGAATTCTTCAAGGTCTGCCTCTCCACAGGGGCTGAAAGTATCATTGGAATTTGAAAGGTATAAATATATTCTCATTATTCTAGCACTTTGTTTCACTTATTTCCCCATGTCTGTCTCTCTGAATAGACAATAAAATCTTTGTGGATAGAAACCCTTCTTTCACTTTTATTACTGCTCCCTAAGGGAATGTATCTTAGGCACTCAAATGGTAACTAAATGAGTGCCTTTAATGATTTGGAGAAGATTGACCAAATGGCACACACCCAGAAGGCTCAACCCATCCAAATATAGAGGTTTGAATTCATTACATTAAATATTACTTTAATGTTTAATAACTTAATTCAATCCAAATTATTTCCCCAAGTCATTTTAGGGGTTCAAGATTCCTCAGGTTCCCATTGGTCTTTCCATGAGAGCACCAGGTCCTTTATTTGTTAAGGGGTGGCTTTGCTGGTGTGGCTATGGGTTATACTTACATGTTATGGAAATGGCACAGTCTGGACTGAGTCCAGCTGAGATTAGTCAGGATTTCAGGATTTTCATGACGAAAGTAGCATTACTGTTGGTGCTAAATTTTTTCCACAGGCAAATTATTCACGCTGCATAACAGTTCAAAGTTAATGACCACCTTGGAACTGAGGAATTCCAGCAGAGGGTCACTTCCTTGAAAATGTTCCTATTTCACAATGAGGGTCCTGGCCTGGCTCCCTGGCTGAGATTCCTCACCCAGAATCCCCACCTCTACTGCCTGCCCTTCAATCGTCCTGTTTCCCAGCTGGGTTTGAAAGAGAAAGAAAGCAGGCAGAGCCCATTTGGTTCTCATGTTTCTGGTAGCACCACCCAGTCGGCTCAGAGAATTATCTTTAAAAGTTTTAAGATGTGTGTTCACTTCACAGATATTTCTTAATGGTCTGGTGTCCATCTGACAAGGGGACAGGCATGGCAGTTCCTGGGATGAGTGAGACAGACTGGTGTTCGCTCTCATGGAGCTTATACAGTGAAGAAGACACAATGGACAAGCTGTTGAAAGGTGATGAGTTGTGAGAAAGGGCAAGTAGAGGGGGCTAGAATCTAAACCTGGGGGCACTAACCAAATTTGAGGGATCAGGGGAGTGCACGTTGGATTTAGCTGGATGAAGGTTGGAGAAGAAAACTTCCGCATGGAAGCAACCATTTCCACAAAACCCCTCAGGCAGGAGAACCAGTCTCTGAAGAACTACCAAAGGCCAGTAGGTCTGAGCAATGAAAATGAAGGAAGGCATCTCACATGTGGCTGAAGAAGGAGGCAGTGAGGCCGTGGGAGACCCTGAGAACTATGGCAAGGATTTTGAATTTCATACCCAGAAAACCAGTAAGCTTTGAAGGATTTTAGGCTGAACGGTGACCTGGTAAGACATATTCATTCCTAACAGCAGCTCATTTCCCCCATGGTTCTTCACCATCTCTAACATCCCTCCAACATGGCATGGGGGTGCTCTCCAAGGTGCTCTAAGCCTTGTCACTTTGAATCCTCCTCACTCTGAGGCAGCGCTCTGAGTATCCCACACCCAAACCTAGTTTCCAAAGTGGAGCATCAGCCTCTGAAGTTTGACCAGAGATAAAGGGGAGCAGGGAACACCCATGGACACAACTTCTGATGCTCCTGGCCCACACTATTGTCAACATGCCCTTCAGTGTGACTGCATCATGCACCCTGTCAGAGCAGAGCCACTGCAGGAGCCAGAAGTGGCAGAGAGAAAGGAAGGACATACAAAATGCAAGCAGGTCTGCCTCCCCAAAGTTTATGTTTCTACACTCCTCCCCAACTACAAGGAAGAATATATGTATATATATATATATTTTTTTTTCTTGAGAACACAGAAGCACATTGTATTCTGAGGTTCTCAGAGTTTAGAACCAACAAAATAAGACGGCTTCATAAAATTATTTATATTGCTAATCTATTTATATGTAGTTTTGTGTATGTCTGCTTGGATACATATGATATATGCTCCATTTCATAAGATATAATAATGGAACAACAACTAGGCAGCATGTTATGTGAGTAACTTTGAAAGTTCTCTACATGATGTGCCAGGCTCAATGCTAGGCAGTGGAGTTCATAAAAGTGAACAAATTTTTCCCTTAAGGAATTAGCAGACTACAGAGGACATGGAATATGTGCCCAGTTTATAATGAGAGAATGAGATTACCACCTTTTATATGGAAAATATATAATATTTTAAGAGTCTGTGGATAACTGCCCTTAAAAATAAGACCACAGGCCCCAGATGGAGTCACTTATGCTAAGCCCCACATCCAAAGCAAGACAGACTTACATACAGTTTCAGCTCTCCCAGAAATGGAATCTCAAACCAGTCAATCAGGAATTGTCTGATCAGCACTAGTTAATCTTCCTGATAGACACCTGCCCTCTTCTAAAGGAAAGTAACTTTGCAATAACCAACCTACTTTTTTAAAATATAACTTTCTATTCTTGCTCCCTTCTGCCTATAAAGCTCTCTCATTTTGTACAGCTCCCTGAAGCTCCTTTCCATCTGACAGGTTGGGTGCTGTATGATTCAAATTGATTTTTAATGTGTCTCAGTTTATCTTTTAACAGTTCTGGTGTCAGAAAAAGGAGCTGAAGGAGGCCCTTGAAGACCCCCTGGAGCAAAAGGATATCTGACAGGTTGTGTGCTGCATGATTCAAATTGATTTTTAATGTGCCTCGTTTATCTTTTAACAGTTCTGGTGTCAGAAAAAGGAGCTGAAGGAGGCCCTTGAAGACCCCCTGGAGCAAAAGGAACCAGACTTTTCTTTGACACTTCTCAATCTTGAGGAGAACAGGTGCTGGTCAAGAGAAGGAATAATCGTTTGAATAGAAAGGCTGATCATAAACTTGGCAGACAAGCTCAGTTTTAGTGGGACTTGGATTCAAGCCCCACTCCTGTTTCAACCTTTCTCAAATCTTTCAGGGAACAACAGGCCAACTGCTGTGGCTACTTCCTGCTGAAACGGGGCATAATCCTGCCTCAGTTTGGAGAATGGACACCAAATTGAAAATATTCTTGACTTCCAGGTCCTGGGATCTTGTATGATCAGGATCTCAGTCCCTTGATCTGCCATTTTGGTGCAACAGGCCCAATAAGAAGTAGGAGGAGTGACAACCTGAACGTTAATGGACAAAATAGATCTCATTACCATATGAATTCAAGAGAATAAGCCTGAAACCCAGTCTGGATCTATCACTTCAAGGAGACTTTTAGCCAGGTATCCAGTTGTCTAATTTTATCTAAGTAGGTCTAAACTTCTGATGTGGTATTTCACGTAACAGGAGCTATTGGCCACTACACATATATCTCTCTTTTTCTGCTAATCTAAAGCAATTATATTGTCTAAAATCTAATAGTTACAAGGGGAGACCTTGAAGCCATAAAGTTGCAGCTTCCACCTGCCAGCAGAAACTACCTTGAGAATGGCTAGTGGCATCCTGAATCTGTCACAGCTCAGAAAACTCTAAGTTCCCAGCAATATAGGAACATGTCTAAAATCACATCTGGGACTTCCCTTGCTGTCCAATGGCTAGGACTCTGCACTTCCACTGCAGGGGGCATGGGTTCGATCCTTGGTTAGGGAACTAAGATGCCATATGTCGTGTGGCGCTGCCAAAAATTTTTTTAAAATAATTAATTAATTAAAAAATAACACTGGAACCAGCTCAACCACACCCAGGCCCCAAACACTGAAATCCTGAGATAAGAAATGTTATTTTTAGCCAATAAGTTCTGACATAATTTGGTACAGTGTTAGGTAACTAATCCTCTACCTCACTTTACTCAGGTCTCTGCTCAAATGTCTCCCGTTTCACCTCCAAAACTAAGCAAATCAACAAAAGTGATCACACATTATTCTCTATCCCCTTACCCCCATCGGCATTATTCCTTATGGAAATTATCACTACTTACTTATATATTATGTATTTATTTATTAGCTAGCTTCCCTACTAGAATGAAAATTGAATGGAAACGATGTCTGTCATTTTGCTGGTAAATAAGATGAATATATATTCGCCCTGATGGTGCTTAGGTCTATTTGACAAATACTTATTTTAGGGCTACTATATACCAGGTCCAGTGACCATGGGTTATTTCTTCTTGTTCCCTGGTGTCTGGGCTGTTTAATTTTGGTCTCTTGGCTAATTATTGTTTTTCCTTGTTATCGTTGTTAAATTGCTCTGTTTTGATAATGCACATTTCTATGCCTTTAATTGAGTATTTAAGTAAAATACAAACATTTTGTCAAGGCTAGAGCTTGTATGTGCTCGCTTGAAGTCCCATGATGGATGATCACAATTATTTGAAAATTTCTTACTTCACACTGTACTGAAATCTAACTTCCTATTACTTTCATCTATTGACCTTTCCTTTACTTTCAGAAATAATAAAGAACATAACTATTCTGTTCCACAAACCTGGTTCTAATTATTGTACTAATATTAACTCTATTTCTTTGGGTATAAGGTCTGTTTATTGAATTTATTGTCTCTTTTTTATGCTATAGACTTTTCTTGGATGTTTGGTATTTCCTCATTTGGTGCTCACCTTTGCAATTGAGATTCCAATTCAACTTTCTGCTTCCTTAGAGGAGGTGTGGGAGCTACTCCTGAGGCTCACTGTCCCCCAGTTTCCACTGAGAGTGGGAGGGCCCATAGTGCCATTATCCAGGCAAAAAACATTCAAGGTGGGAAAAGTCACATGAATCAAGGTATCAAAAGAAAATGTCACATTCCTTTATTTTTCCCAAGAAGTTTTTACCATTTTGACCCCTTGTGTGAGTTCGAATGACAAATTCCAGGTCCTGCCAAGTGACTACAAGGTATTTCTCAGTCCCTCTCTTTATCCTCCCTCCTGTCCCTTCAGTGAAGTCCCTGGAGGGTAAACACTTTTATTAGTAATCTTACCACTAAAAACTGTGAGAAACCAATGTTTTCTGCCCTTTGGTTTTCAATCTTAATGACTCCTTACCCCACACAGACCACTCCTTGTGCTATTCACACTTTGCAGGTGAAACCAAAGCCTTGTTTCAACCGTAGTCAAAGAAAAGGAATTCTACACAATTCCGCACATGTACATACACTAACCCTCCACTTTCCACCAGCAACTGAAACTTAAAACTTAATGATCATGACATGAGATGTTTCTAAAGAGCTATCCCCTTTGTTTTCAATTTTATTAAAGGCACAAATGTGCAGTTGCGCTTAATGGTGTTTACTTGGAAGTGTGCATGTTTACCCTTGAAAACATATTATGCATCTTCTACCTTACAGTGAACAAATGGGCATTGTAATTTCATGTACTCTGACTGCCTACTTAAATTTAGGTCTGCACTCAAATGAGAAAATGCTTGAGTATCAGCCATCTTTGAATCCAAGGGACTTATTCATAGAGCATGTGGGGCTCTATTCATTAATGATTTATGTCTTTGCGTAGAAGGGAGTGGGGGCTGTGTGTGTGTGTTGTTCAGGGAACCATTGACCGCCTCTCCTGAGTAATTTATACAAGATCAATATTTATCAAACTGAGTCAAGAATTGTGCCATAACTCTGTGAAAGCCAAATACTTCATTTCAGTTCCTTCATCCATGGAATGGAGCACAACAGATTGAAATGTTAGTTTAAAAACTACTTAGTAGTTTCTCAATTGGTTCCTGTTGCTTTAGGTGCAGTGTGATGCTTTGCTTGAAAAGGCAGATTTCTGTTATGTATGTGGCTCAATGAATAACACATAGTAGATATTCAAAAATGTATTTGTTGAATAAATGAGTAAAGAGAAATAAGCAAACACTGTTGACACTGTTCCTAAAGAAAAAAGAGGGTTGCCCATTGAATTTACTATTTTAACATATATTGATTGAGCACCCGCTAGGCAATTTGTGTTGAGTGAGGACACAGTTGTTAAAGGGAATGTTCTCCCAGACATATGTATGACTAATAAAAAAACATAATAATGAAAAGTGCTATGTTCACTATTAAAGATTTTAAAAGTGTTCTGGAGATCCAGAGAAACGATCAACTAATTATGCTCAGAGAAATTTAGGAAAGAATAAGACTATAGGAGTTAAACAGGCTTGTAATGAATAGGGAAGATAATTTTAGGAAAAAATTATGGCATGAACAAAAGAAACATAAATTATTCCTTTATGACCCACCTCCTAGAGAAATGGAAATAAAAACAAACAAACAAAAAAAAACAAATGGGACCTAATGAAACTCAAAAGCTTTTGCACAACAAAGGAAACATAAACAAGACCAAAAGACAACCCTCAGAATGGGAGAAAATATTTGCAGATGAAGCAACTGACAAAGGTTTAATCTCCAAAATTTACAAGCAGCTCATGCAGCTCAATATCAAAAAAACAAACAACACAATCCAAAAATGGGCAGAAGACCTAAACAGACATTTCTCCAAAGAAGATATACAGATTGCCAACAAACACATGTAAGAATGCTCAACATCATTAATCATTAGAGAAATGCAAATCAAAACTACAGTGAGATATCATCTCTCACCAGTCAGGATGAACATCATCAAAAAATCTACCAACAATAAATGCTGGAGAGGGTGTGGAGAAAAGGGAACTCTCTTGCACTGTTAGTGGGAATGTAAATGGATACAGCCGCTATGGAGAACAGTATGGAGGTTCCTTAAAAAACTAAAAATAGAACTACCATACGACCTAGCAATCCCACTGCTGGGCATATACCCTGAGAAAACCATAATTCAAAAAGACTCATGTACCAAAATGTTCATTGCAGGTCTATTTACAATAGCCAGGACATGGAAGCAACCTAAATGTCCATTGACAGATGACTGGATAAAGAAGATGTGGCACATATATACAATGGAATATTACTCAGCCATAAAAAGAAGTGAAAGTGAGTTATTTGTAGTGAGGTGGATGGACCTAGAGTCTGTCATACAGAGTGAAGTAAGTCAGAAAGAGAAAAACAAATACCGTATGCTAACACATATATATGGAATCTAAATCAAACAAACAAAAAAATGGTCATGAAGAACCTAGGGGCAAGATGGGAATAAAGACGCAGACTTACTAGAGAATGGACCTGAGGATACAGGGAGGGGGAAGGGTAAGCTGGGACAAAGTGAGAGAGTGGCATGTACGTATATACACTAGCAAACGTAAAATAGATAGCTAGTATGAAGCAGCCACATAGCACAGGGAGATCAGCTCAGTGCTTCATGACCACCTAGAAAGGTGGGATAGGGAGGGTGGGAGGGAGCGAGACGTAAGAGGGAAGAGATATGGGGACACATGTATATGTATAACTGATTCACTTTGTTATAAAGCAGAAACTAACACACCATTGTAAAGCAATTATACTCCAATAAAGATGTTTAAAAAAAAGAAACATAAATGACCTTCAGATTACAGAAATGAGATGTGTTTCCATGAAAGTGTAGAATACTTGTGTCAGTAAGTCTGAACTTTTCCATTAGAATTGGATTGTAAATGGCTTTATACACACAAACAGTGAGCTGTTACCTTCTTTTATAAGCAAGAGGAGACCCTCATTGATTTTTTAAACATGGAAGTGGCATGATCAGTTCTCCCTTAATGATGTATCTCTGGTGGCACTAGCTATACTAGCTACATACCATCTGTATGTATGAGAAAGATAGAAAGATGATGACAAATGAGACTCCACTCTCTTATCAAGTCTACTAGTGTCTGTATGGAATGCTGCTTTGAGAAGGACTTCAGAACTGTACCTGGACTCAGCAGGAACATATCCAATAATAAGGAAGTGATGCTTGTCATTAATGTAAGAAGAGAAATAAGAGAGAGCGGCAGCAGGCACGACTTAAGCTTTTGCCATCCCTGAATTAGCAGGATGTTGGGAGAGCCTAGGTGGAAATCAAAATCCTAACTTAGGGCAATCTCAGTGTGTACGTGGTAGGTGAGGGGATCATATTTAAATATTTTATACTATATATACTAAATATGTTAAATATGCTATTATATCATATATCATATATACTCCTGCATATAGAGGACTTGATGAAACATGTGAGGTTTAATATAAAAGAATAGAGAATGACTTTATAAAGTTTGTAGTGTAAGATAAGATCCTGGGGAAACAACCATCATTAATTAAGACAGGAAATAGAAGAAGAAAGATACGTTGAGAGAATAAGGAGGTAGAAAGGAAGATGATGATTTCATTATTGGCCATATTGAGTTCTAGGAGCACAGAAGATATCCAGAGAGAGGTATTCCATGAAGTATTTGAAGTCTGGGGTTGAAGCCCTGATGAATGTTCTGGGATGGATTTATAAACTTGAGATTCATCAGAATATGGGCAGCATTTCATGCCTTGTATGTATAGTACCACTCAAGCAGAAAAGCTGAGGAACACCAACATTTAAATAATGGTCAGAAGAAAATGAAGATCCATGTGGATGATTTAAAACATCCACAAGAATATTTACAATTTGAGAAAAATGTGAAATTGTCTCTCAACCTGTCATTATCACACACATATAGAAAAACAGAAAGGATTTCCATTTCTGGCCATGATAGACTAGCTTGTTTCCACCAGCCATTCTTCAGGGAATAACTGGAAAAGGTAGATTAAATTTTTAAAACTCTGCTTGAAAGCATGGGAGAACTACAGAGAAAGTGGTGACTTAGGAGGGAAAAATCCAGGGAGAAGTACGGGTAGATGAACCTGATATTAAAGGTTTTCATATTCCCTGGTGTTCCAGTAGTTAAGACTCCCAGCTTCCACTGCAGGGGGCATGGGTTCCATCCCTGATTGGGGAACTAAGATTCCGCATGCCCATGGCACAGCCACAGAAAAAAAAATTAAAAATAAAAAAACTTTATATTTCCTCTTGAGGTTTTTGCTTATTTATAAGTCAAGGCAAAGAAATTGAGAAGCTAAGCAGAGCTTAGGAAGTCTTAAGGCATCTGAGAAGCTAAATCTGGAATTTAGAACATGTCAAGGAAAAAATGCTTGGTAAATACCACAGATTTTCAGTTCGTACCAAAGCCAGGACTAGGATGAAGCAAATTTGGTGTGTATTGTGCAAAATGTTAGGAGGCACCCACTTATTAAATCATGGGCTTTACTTGCCTCATTTGGCTCACGCTACTCCTGACTCTTTTAGGACACTTGAAGAGTTATCTACAAACAGTAAAATAAATCTGGAACTAGATCATCCTTCACAAATTCCAGCTTTAAAATAGATCAATCCAGAATTGTATTGTGACCTACCTCTACTATAGATAGAAGCAAAATTTTATCCTCTCTGGAGTAAAAGCATATCACCCAGAAACTCATATTATCACTACATCTTTTTCTGACAAAATACCTTTCAAAATAATTTACCAGCTCTGCAAGGATATAAGACCTAATGACTGAAAAAGAAGAATAAAATCAGATAAGAGTAGAAGGTCTGTATGATATTCAGATCTTCTTTTATAAGACTTAGACTTTTTTTTTAAATGGGGGTTTGTATGTTCAAAATATTAGATGAGATGAAAAATTTTAGCTGAGACTAGAATATATTTTTAAAAATCAAATAAAATCATGGAAATTAAAAAATAAAACTGAAATTAAGGACTCAATATAGGAACATAACAACAGATTACACACAAGTAAGAGGAGAATTAAAGAATGTGAAAATATACAGAATCACTGAGATAACAGAAGAATGGGAAATACTGAATAGTCTAAGAAAGATATGGAACAAGAAGAAAACATCTAAAATACATGTAAGTGTGATACAATAAGGATGGAAAGAGAAGGTAAGGCAGAGGCAATAGTTAAAGAGATAGTCGTGGAAAATCTTTTAAAATTGCTGAAGGACATCAAGCTATAGATTCGAAAAGTGTTACACACAGGAAAATAATACAAATAAAACCACATTTCAATTCATCACAGTATTAACTGATGAAATAAAGTACTAAAAGCTGTTAAAGGGAAAAAAGAAATACTTAACTGAAATTATGGAAGCCAGAGATAACTGATAGTCATTTTCAAAATATTATAAGAATAAAAATTAAAACCTGCCAATCTAGAACTTTGTACACTGAAAAATATTCTTCATAAATTTGTTATATTAAAAGCATTTTCAAAAGCACAATCCTAGGGAGTTCATCAAACTCATAGTAGATAGAATATTAAAAGGATATATTTGCATAGAGGTAAAATGATTGCAGATTAACAAAGGAAAATGCAGAAAAGAATGAACAGCAACAGAAAGATTAAATTTGTGTTTAAATCTCAGTGAATGTTGACTGGATAAAACAATAATAACAATGCCACATGGGATTTAAAATACGTGTATAATTAAAATAAATTATAAAACTAGCACAAAAGAGAGCAGGAGGTAAACTGTTTTAATTTTTTTGCATTGTCTTAAAGTGATAAAATGTTATATTTATATTAGACTAATAAATCAGGCATTCATGTTTTATTATAAAGGAAACACATTAAAGAATTTCTTAAAGAATGTATAATTAATAAGATAATAGATGGTAGAATTGGAATAATAATGAGTGAAATGAAAAAATACATAGATAATTAGTTAATCACAGGTATGTGTATAACACTTGAAATATACATGGATTAAATATTCAAACTAATACATAAAGATTTTCAGAGTAGAAAAATAAAAACTAACAATATGCTGCTTACAAGAAACACAGTTTAAATATAGAAAGGTTGAAAGTAAAAACCTAGATAAAGAGAGATGGCAAGGAATATCATACAAAATAGACCTTAAGGCAAAATCGCTAATTTTGATTTTTAAAAAACATTTCGTAGTGATAAAGGGGTCAATCCACCAGAAAGATAGCACAATCATAAATTTTCATGCACCCAGTAATATCACTTCAAAATTTATAACGAAAAAATTGACAGAAATAGAAGGAGACCTGGCATCATAGTGGGAAACTTTAATATACCTCTTTCAGGACATGTAAAACAAGCAGACAGGGCCTCCCTGGTGGCGCAGTGGTTGAGAGTCCGCCTGCCGATGCAGGGGACGCAGGTTCGTGCCCTGGTCTGGGAGGATCCCACATGCCGCGGAGCCGCTGGGCCCGTGAGCCATGGCCACTGAGCCTGCGCATCCGGAGCCTGTGCTCTGCAACGGGAGAGGCCACAGCAGTGAGAGGCCCACGTACCACAAAAAAAAAAACCCAAAGAAAACAAGCAGACATGTTCAAGAATAATATAGGTCTGCGCTCTACAATCAGGAAATTTGTGTTCTTTTGGTACCAGATTTGACTGTGTTTGATTTTGTTTTTGAGACAGCATAAGTCCAGGTGCATTTGTTGTTTTGTTCTCTCTCAGTGATTTTACAGAAATCTCTTTGGTCTTATCGGAGAGTAATACATCTGGAAGAATGAAAACATTTTTATTCTCCTCTAAATAAAGGCAAGCAGGCTACAGTGTTTCTAGGCAAGGGGTTCTCCTTTTTTTTTTTTTTTTTTTTTTTTTTTAAAATTTATTTATTTTTGGCTGTGTTGGGTCTTCGTTTCTGCGTGAGGGCTTTCTCTAGTTGTGGCAAGCGGGGGCCGCTCTTCATCGCGGTGCGCTGGCCTCTCACTGTCATGGCCTTTCTTGTTGTGGAGCACAGGCTCCAGATGCGCAGGCTCAGTAGTTGTGGCTCACGGGCCCAGCTGCTCCGCGGCATGTGGCATCTTCCCAGACCAGGGCTCGAACCCGTGTCCCCTGCATTGGCAGGCAGATTCTCAACCACTGCGCCACCAGGGAAGCCCCGGGGTTCTCCTTTTCATTCTAGAAGGATAAATAAGAAACCAAGTGCTTGGATTCTTTTTCAAAGTGCCATTAACTTCTTTAAAATGGACCACTGAGTCCTATTATTAGAAAATAGAAGCACAAAGAGAGATTTTGCATTCAGAAAGCCAAGTGAGAAAGGAGAAATAAGGGACTGGAACTCAAACATCTGGATACCTGGATGCCATACCTGAGAGGGGACCCCCTACGGCGAGTGCAGACGTAGCATACCAGGAGAAGGATATTATCACAGGATTATGCTGGAGCTACTGGTTCATTCTGGCTCCCAAGAGCCTTTTGTGTGCATCTCTTCCCAACTCTAAGTTCAGTAACATCACATTAGTAGGTTAAAATCACCTGTGTTAAGATTATTCACACCACAGAAATTAGCAAATGTTACAAATCAGGACATTTTTGAGGGAAGCTATTTTATAGCTACCACTATACCACTACCTGAGGAATACTGTCTGATGCCCAGGGACTACACAGGATCAGGAAAAAAACTCCATCCTCTCAGTCACATGACTGTTTGCCAAGGTAGATTGCCTATTGGAGACACAACCCACTGGGGAACCTGACTTCATTACTGAAATTCAGCCACTGTTTTATTCAGTCATTGTGTAATTGGAAACATCATTCTATCTGTGCCCACAGTGGACCCCAGTCTATTATTCTGTCTGCAAAAGGGTAGGAAACAACACCCAACCCTATGGAGATAAATCCCTTCAGTACTTGAAAGTTCTCTCATGTCTCAGGAGGATCACTGTACACCTACTGAGGGCAGTGGGGAATAAGAAAGCAAGGCTCCTACCTAAGTCTGAGGATGGACAGGAACCTGTGAAGATACTCTGAGGTTTATTTTTTTGTTTGTTTTTTGATGGGTGGGCAAATTCTTTAGAGCAGCCTCTTTCACACTTTTTTTTAAAGATTTTTTTTTTGATGTGGACCGTTTTAAAAGTCTTTACTGAATTTGTTACAATATTGCTACTGTTTTATGTTTTGGTTTTTTGACCATGAGGTATGCAGGATCTTAGTACCCTGACCAGGGATCGAACCCGCATTGCCTGCATTGGAAGGTGAAGTCTTAACCACTGGCCCTCCAGGGAAGTCCCAATACTCTAAGTTTTGGATGGCAGTGTTAATATTCCGCTACAACGTTTTTGTTTGTAGAAATAATATAAATAATATAAATATATATATTTATATAAATAATATGAATAGTCCCTTCCATTTTGTATATTTTAAGGAACATGAAAATATTTTCATCTTCATCATAAAAAAATAGGTTTGTGGAAGAGACAGGGATTCCCAAGTTGAGTCCCAGAAGTAGTGACATTTGCAGAACGTATATTCTTACGTTCCACACAGGTCAGGGATGAACGTTACTCTGTTAATGACTCAGGAGGCATTTGGTACACTTTTCCCTGTGTTTAAAATTAAATTTACATACATGTATAGGAAAACAAGGTATATCAGAACATGTGAAGAATAGCCATGAGGGGGAGAGTGATTTTGATGATGGTAGTCTTTCATTCTTTTCCAGAAATTCCCTTTGATGTTGGAGTTAGGCCATAATGGAGTCTACAACAATGAGCTGTGAACAAAGCTTTAGGGCAATAAAATCATGCTGATGGGTTATGATGATTTGTTTAATCATCAGTATCATCATCACCATGACTGTTACTTGGAAACCACTAGGTTTACAGTAGCTGTGTTCATGAAGGGCTGAGCTTTCACATGTTCATAGAACTAATACAACTCAGAGATTTCTACTGGAAGAAACTAGTCATCAGCATTCTGGGGTGTCCTAGTCTCTCTATTCTTTTCTCACTTGGAGCCTGGAAGGACTGACATAAGTATCAGAACTGTATCTACAATTTTGGTTGAAGATGGGCTCTCTTCTTTTCCTTCCCATCTCCTCTGGACACAAAGAAAATCCTTGGATACTTATGACTTTTATCCCTATTTGTAAGTTTAAGAAAACCCTGTCTTGTATAAGATAGTAAATCTCCTCCTGCTACCCCATCCATGTTGATAAAATGCACTGTAGGAGATTGAACTAAGCTTCTGCATGAAACCAGTGATTAACTGAGCAATAAGTATACAGCTGAACTTTATAAAGACAAATATTATGGCCTGGAGAGATTGGTGAAATGTCTTTGTTTTTTCACTTGAAATCATCTTTCAGCATTCTCAGGAGTTAAGACCCTGGAAGAGATGATTTTCAAGAAATTTGTGAAATGTACAATTACCTTAAATTCAATTTATTCCATTTAAAAATATATTTTTCAACTCAGAGTAAAATAAATGTCAACACTTTTAAGCTATTTATAACTATTTTTTTGGCAAGAATCATTCTCATATCCATTATCTTATTGCAAACTCTTAAAATGCTAATAGTAAATAAAGTAGATATTAGTGATAATGATACATACATTGTTGGTTAGAGTAATGGATTTATAATGATGATCCTGATAATGCTTCCTGGGTTCTAGGTTTTGTGATAGTTTCTTGACATATACTACATTATTTAATCCTTCCAACAACCTTACGAGGTGGAGAACTACGACTTAGACATGATCATGTCAGTTTTGTTTTTCCTTTTCTTGATGTGGTGTATCACATTGATTGACTTGGATATGTTGGACCATTCTTGTGACACTTGATCCAATCCAGCATGGTCGTGGTGTATGAACTTTTTAATGTATTGTTTGATTCAGTTTCCTAATATTTTGTTGAGAATTTCTGCATTTATATTCATCAAAGATATTGGCCTGTCATTTTCTTTTATGATAGTGTCTTTGTCTGGTTTTGGTATCAGGGTGATAGTGGCTTCATAGAATGTCTTTGGGAGTGTTCCCTCATCTTCAGTCTTTTGAAAGAGTTTGAGAAGAATTGGTATAAGTTCTTCTTTGTATGTTTGGTAGAATTCCCAAGTGAAGCCATCTAGTCCTGGACTTTCATTTGTAGGGATTATTATTATTATTTTTTATTACAGATCCTATTTCACTTCTAGTGATCTGTCTATTCAAATTATCTCTTTATGCTTGATTCAGTTTTGGTGGGGTGTATGCTTCTAGAAACTTGTCCATTTCTTCTAGGTTGTCCAATTTGTTGGCATATAATTTTTCATAGTATTGTTTTATGGTTTTTATCTTTCTGCAATATTGGTTATTATTTCTCTTCTCTTGTTTCTTATTTTGTTTATTTGGGTCCTCTCTCTCTTCTTCCTGGTGAGCCTGGTCAGATCTTTGTCAATTTTTTTACCCCTTCAAAGAACAAGCTCTTGGTTTTATTAATTTTTCTATTGTTTTAAAATCTCTATTTTATTAATTTCCTCTCTAATCCTTATTATTTCTTTCCTTCTGCTGACTTTAGGTTTTGTTTGTCGTTTTTTCTTTCTAATTCTTTTAGGTGTTAGGTTAGGTTGTTTATTTGACATTTTTCTTGATTTTTGAGGAAGGCCTGTGTCTCCATGAACTTCCCTCTAAGAACTGCTTTTTTACATCCCATAGATTTTGTATGTTTTCATTGTCATCTGTTTCAAAGTATTTTCTTAATTTCCTCTCTGATTTCATCACTGACCCATTGGTATTTTAGCAGCATGTTGTTTAGTCTCCATGTAATCATTTTTTTCTCATTTCTCTTTCAGTTGTTGATTTCTAGTTTCATGTCCTTGTGGTCAGAAAAGATGCTTAAAATAATTTTTATACTCTTAAATTTGTTGAGGCTTGTTTTGTATCCTAGTATGTGGTCAATCTTAGAGAATGTTCCATGTGTACTTCAAAGGAATGTGTATTCTGTTTTTTCTTGTTTTTTTGTATTTTTTGGATATAATATCCTGAAAATATCAACTAAACCTAACTGTTCTATTGCTTCATTTAGGATCTCTTTTGCCTTATTGATTTTCTTTCTGGAAGATCTGTCTGTTGATGTCAGGGTGGTGTTAAAGTCTCTTACTATTATTGTATTCCCACCAATGTCTCCCTTTATGTCTCTTAGTATGTGTTTTACGTATTTGGGTGCTCCTATATTGGGTGCATATATGTTAACAAGTGTAATATCCTCTTCTTGTATTGATCCTTTTCTCATTATATAGTCCTCTTCTTTATCTTTCTTTATAGACTTTGTTTTACAGTTTATTTTGTCTGATATGAGTATTGCTACCCCCACTTTCTTGTCATTTGCATTTGCATGAAATATCTTTTTCCATCCCCTTTCAATCTATGGATGTCCTTCACCCTAACGTGAGTCTCTTGTAGAAGGCATATTGTAGGCTCTTGGTTTATTATCCAATCTGTCACTCTATGTCTTTTCATTGGAGCATTTAATCCACTGACATTTAAAGTAATTATCGACAGATACGTATTTATTGCCATTTTAAAGCTTGCTTTCCAGTAGATTTTGTATTTCTTCTTTGTTAGTTTCTTTTTCTTTTTGTTTTTCCTTTTGTGGTTTTCTTTTGTATTATGCTGTGTTCTCTTCTTTTTGTTTCTTGTGAATCTATTGTATGTTTTTGATTTGTAGTTACCCTTTTTCCAAGTATATTAACTCCTTACTATATCTACTTGTTTTTGACTGATGGTCATATAGGTTCAAACACATTCTAAAAAAAAAAAAAAAAAAAAAAAATCTACGTTTTCTTACTCTCCTCTCCCATACTTTATGATTTTGATGTCCTCTTTTACATCTTCATGTTTATCACTTTGCTATTCATGTGATTATCACTGCTGTCATGGAATTTTTTTTATATTTAAAAAATCTGTGTACTGGCATATCTAAATGATTTAATTTCCAATTTTGATTTTCTCTTTCCTATAGATTCTTATTTCTTTTCTACTTAGAGAAGACCCTTTAATCTTTCTTTTAGGATAGATTTAGTATTGCTGTATTTTTTAGTTTTTGCTTGTCTGAAAAATTCTTTATCTCTCTTTTTAATCTAAATGATAAGCTTGCTAGGTAAAGTATCCTAGCTTGCAGGTTTTTCCCTCTCAAGTATTTGAATATATCTTGCCACTCCCTTCTGGCCTGCAACATTTCTGTAGAGAAATTAGCTGAGAGCCTTATGGGGGTTCCCTTGTAATTAACCCTTTTTTTTTTTTCTCTCTTGCTGCCTTTAGAATCCTCTCTTTATCTTAACTTTTGACATTTTAATTATAATATGTCTTGGTGTAGGTCTGTTTGGGTTCTTGTTTGGGACTCTCTGTGAATCCTGTACCTGGACGTCTATTTCCTTTTTTAGGTTTGGTAAATTTTCAGCCATAATTTTTTCAATTACACTTTCTATCCCCTTTTCTCTTTCTTCTCCTTCTGGGATCTCTATTATGTATAGGTTGGCACACTTAATATTATCCCATAGGTTTCTTACGTTGCTTTCCTTTTCTTTCCATTTGGCCTTCTGCCTGCTGTTCTGATCAGGTGATGTCCATTATTCTAACTTCTAGATCCCTTATTCATTCTTTTGCATTATTCAATTTGCTATTTATTGGCTCAGCTCAGTTTTCGTACTGGCAAGTGAGTTTACTAATTTTAATTGGCTCCACTTTATAGTTTCTAGTTACTTTTTATAGTAATTTGCATTTCTATCAGTAGCCTTTCTTAATTCCTTCAGTATTTACATTACTTCCTTTTTGAACTCAGTGTCTATTAGACTGAAGAGGGCTGTTTCATTGTTTGTTCTTTCAGGGGAATTCTATTGATCTTTTAATTGGGAGTGGTTACTCCGCTTCTTCATTTTACTTATATTTCTCTTACTTCATGTGTTTAGGAGAAAGTTGTCTACTGTGGACTTGGAGGGCTATTTTTATGTGGGGACATCCCTGTCTAGCCTGTGTGAGTATAATATTTTTGGTGTGAGGACTGATTTTAGTATGGATGCCTGCCACATCTTTCCTCATGATTCTGGTCATTATTCCTTTGATGGGGATGTGACTGGTGTTGTGGTGACCAAAGACTGCACTGGATATTGAGCCGGGTCTCCTCTTTGCTCTGTGGTTGTCGCAGCCCTGTCTGGGGCAGGATCTTCTCCTCAGTTTTTGGAGTAGAAGCCCCCAGATCTGTTTCTGAGCTGCATTGTGAGTTAGGTTGTATTGGAGCACTCCCACTGGGAGAGGAGCCACTGAATATATTCCTCTGCCAGAGTTGTCTACAGGAGAGTGAGCTCTGTGCTGTGACCTGTCGCTCACTGTGGGGGCTCACAAAGTACACTATTGTTGGCATCACAGTCGGCCCTGCCTCAACTGTGGGAATGCAGGCAAACAGCTCTGGTGTCCCTCAGGTGCTGGGTTCAGAAAGCCACCGGCACAGATCAGCCAGCGCAGATCCACTGAAGTCAGGTACCAGGACCACAATAGTCATGGACCTTCACCTGCTGTGGGAACTATGGAAAGAGCCCAGACTCTGTCCCATCCTCCATATGTGCATGCCCACACAGCCCACAGCTGCTAAGGCTGGACCCATCCCAGCCATGGGAGCACTTGTAGTCCACTCTGATGTCCCACAGGCAATGAGTTTACAAAGTCAGCAGCAGATTGCACAAGCATGGGGAAAGGGCTCAGATTTCCTTCCTGTTTCCGAAGTGGCATGGCCCCTGGGGATCAGCTCTATTTTCAGCCCCACCTCAGCATGTGAGCAGTGTGCTGGTTCTTGTGCACTCCCAGATATTATGAAGTCATGCTGGGCTAGCTGAAAGCACACTGAGAAAGAGGCTGCTATGGCAGGCCCTGCCCCTCTGTTCACACCCTCTTTAATGATGGCACTTTACTTCTCTGGCAGGCCCAGGCTACTCCTGCTTCCCATCCCTCACCCCTACCCACCACCCAGCTGCAGTCACACCACACTCCAGCCCCTTCAAGCTGTCTCCTCACGGCCAACCCAGTCCTCTCTCCAGATCTGTCCTCCAGAGCCTGAGTTTCAGCACTCAGCCTCCATGTGCACCAGCAGACATTCATCTCAGCCTGAGGAGTGCTGGGCTGTGGCACGGACAGTCTGTGCAGGCCCCTCTCTGTTCTGCCTGCCACAAAACAACTGCTGCCCTCTTCTCCAAGCCTCTGAAGCTCTCTTTCCATCTTGGCTGATCTCCCAGCTGGTGAGGGGGCTTCCCAGGGTGCAGGAGTATTTTCTCTTTCACAGCTCCCTCCCAGAGTCACAGGTTCCATCCCAATTCCCCCTGCCTTTTTTTCTTTTGTCCTACCCAGTTATGTGGAGATCTTACCTGCAAATTTGGGTGTCTGAAATATTCTGCCAACGTTCAGTAAGTATTCTGTGAGAATTGTTCCACATGTAGGTGTATTTATGACATATTTGTGGAAGGAGGTGAGCTTCACATCCTCCTTTTCTGCCATCTCTATTGGAGCCCCCATTAATGAGCTTTTATTACCGCTACTGTCTTGATCATAGGAGTGAATTAGACCTATTCATTGTCCTTAAAACATGAGAGGGCCTAGGACAGCTTACCCCCATCTTGCTCATGAGACTTGTAGGGGCTCCCTGTGGATGTGATGTTGAAAAAGTGTTCTACTGGCCTGGATCAAACTTCCAGGATGCTTCCCCAAGAGTCAACTAAAGGAAACCATACTCTGGAGGGAAACTGGGATCAAAAACTTAAAGATGGAACTATGTGTTGATCTCATGGGGCAACTAGGACAAAGTGATAGATATGCCAGGAGAACTGGTGGCCAAGAGGTTAGGAGAATGAAAACAAGTTCTGATTCATGAAACAGAGGAAACCAGGTGGTTTAAGCAAACACTGAAAATCTTGTGTGTATATGTGTGTGTGTGTGTGTGTGTAGTTGCAAAAAATTGGTCAGAATTCATCAGGGCAGCCTGGACATTTTTACCAAGTTATTCACCTTTCTTTCCCTTCTATGCTTTACTACAGTTTTTAAATTTCCTGCAAGGGTTGGTTCTAATTATTTTCTTCTGCAGAGAATTATTCCCAGCCACGCAGACTATAGGAAACTTGCTCAGTTGTCATGTAATTTAAACAGCTCTGTATCTTCATTTCATTTGTTATGTACAAAGTCTTTTCTCCGAAAAGAATATAAAATTATTAAAGTAGAGGTAAGAATGTGATGCCTTTTGAAAGCCCCAAAGGCCTTAGTACAATAATCATTTTCATTATAGCAAAACACATTTCATTACATGTGCCATGCTCTCCTCAAACACTTTTCACACATCTCATTTGGTCATGATAACAACAACCTATGTAGTATTTCCTATTATCTTCCTATTTTATGCACGAGGAAACTGAGGCCTAGAGTGTTTAAGTGATACTTCCAGGGTCTCCTTGATTAAAACACTGAGATGTTAACCCCTGATATCTCCCCAGGCCCAGAACAATTTTTCCTAAATGCTTTTGCCTTGCTTAGGTGTCAAGGAAGTAGATGTTAAGTGCAATCTGAATACAGCACCTGGATGGAGAATGTTGCTTGTCTGATGATTCACACTTTTAAATAAAATAATAAAAATCCTTGTCTGTACAACTTCACTGCCCCAATCAAGCTGAGATGTGGCCACCGCAGTTCTAAAATATACTTGGGTGATACTCCAGCTTGAATAGCATAATTTGCACATTCTTTGGGAAGTTCTGCATGGTGGCCTTGTGATCACAGTCCTTGTTCCGCACCTGCCAAAAGCTGGCTCCTGCTTTGGCTCCCTGTCCTGCTGCTCTTTGCTGGAAGGAGCATAATGGAGGGTAGGGTGACTTCTCCTTTAGTTGCAAATCTGAGCTAAAAAGAGACAAGCTGGGTGGGTGGCCCAAACCTATGTCCTGATTTAACCATTATTTACTGAGCACTTGGTATATATCAATCATTTCTCTGCATCTTGGTACAGTGGATCTTCCCAGGGACCCAATGTGGTGAGCATTACTATCCATGTTTTACAGATGGGGCAGTAGATTCAGATGTGCTAAGTACTTCTCAAAGTCATTCAGCTACTAGAACAGAAGGGATCCGATTCCAGGTTCCCTGCTCTTGTTGTCATATCAAAATGCTTCTAGCTCACTTTGTGATGATTAAAGTGAAGAATGGAAGGGAAATATAATAAAATTGATGATCAAAATAACAAACATCACTACTAACATTTTTGAGTTCTCACCATGTTCTGGGCACTATGGGAACATGTTACAAGGATCATTTCATTTCATCCTCACAACATCCATGTGAAGTAGGCACCAGTACTTCCTTCATGTTACAAAGAAGAGAAAAGATGCTCAGAGATGTTAAGTCATTAGTCCAAGATAACAAATGATAGCACCAAGATATGAGCCTAGGCATTTTGTCAGTATAGCTTGTTATAACAGTTATACATAAACATACAATGTGTCCATTCTGGATTCGATTCAGAACCCTGCCCTGGATCTTCAGGGTGAGAACCAAGAGGAAGGGGGAGACAGGTCTTTGAAAAATAGGTCCGACTGCCAACATTGCTAACAGAACTCAACCAATCAAAGTCACAATTCTCAACCTTTACTTCCATGTTCTAACACTGACTTAGGAAAACTGCCAACAGACTCTGGGGCAGATGATGGATCTACTGAGATGCAGGTTCACCTGGCGTAGAGGTCAGGATGCCCAGGCCAGTTATGTCAGAAAGACCATCTTATCCCATCTGATTGTGAGTCAACTGGAGTGGAAATGTGGGTGCCTTGCCAAGCCTTTGAAAATCCACAACCCTGTCACTGAGATATGAGAAGGACCCTTAAGTTAGTAGCATTATGACATCACTTCTGGAAGAGAATCACTCACATGTCTCTGCAGCCATGGGGATTGTCACTCCCCCTGGTGAAGGCAGTGGAAAGTCTTTGCAGAGTGACTGAGAGCAGAGTCATTCCTGGCAAGGGAGAAAGGGAAAAAGAAAAGGAAAGTCAGATTGAAGATTAATGTTATATCTAGTTATTAATATAGCAAAGCTAAAAGGAGCAGGGCTGTTTTGTGTCAGTGCATTATTTGTTACACACTTTCCTTTTCCTCTTCATTAAAAAAAGACATAAGTTAAACAATATCATAACAACATTAGAAAAAATTAAAAAAATATTCACATTCTGCTTTAGTTCTTTATGATCCTTGTTAGTCTTTGCTCATATATTGTCCACTTTTACATGACTGGGATTATAGACTACAGTCAGTGTTTTTCCATGTTGTCCCATATTCTTAAAAACAGCTCTTATCAGAAGATAACTTAATGTGTGGATTACCCAGACCTATTACTTTTTCCTGTCTTCTCTTCATTAATATCTTTGATATCTGTATCTCCATTCTATTTTTTTTTTTTTTTCCTGTGGTACGCGGGTCTCTCACTCTTGTGGCCTCTCCCGTTGCGGAGCACAGGCTCCAGACGCGCAGGCTCAGAGGCCATGGCTCACGGGCCCAGCCGCTCTGTGGCATGTGGGATCCTCCCAGACCGGGGCACGAACCCATGTCCTCTGCATCGGCAGGCAGACTCTCAACCACTGCGCCACCAGGGAAGCCCTGTATCTCCATTCTAGAGTGTAAGCTTAGTCATATCCATCCCAGAGGGTGCAGAAGGCCTGAAAATCCAGGGAAATGTAAATTTGGCTATTATGTCATGTATTCATGATTCCCATTAAAAATAAGATAGCTGTTAGAAAGGAGAAAGGAGAAGGGAAAAAAGGGTCAAAACAGGTTTTAAAGATGTACTTCATTTTAGTTATTTTCAAGTTAGGAAAACCAAAGGTGAAGAAACTCACCAACAAGCTGAGGAGCAGCTCTGCACTCTGCAGCCTTGGAAGTGGCCCAGCAGCTACTCCCAGGGGAGGGCACCTCTGGCTGCACCAGCAGACATGCCAAGGCTAGCCAAGGGGAGAGAAAGAAATGCCTCACATTCCTTTGGCTGTGTTTAGTCACTGACTCAGGAAGTATGTCTGTGTCACTCAGCTGGTAGCATCATTACCTTTGTCTGAGAGGCCAAGGGTTCAGGTCCCACCCCAGAATCTTGGCAGTTTCCCAAAGGCAATGCTTGTCTTGTCATGGAAGGTGGATGGAGGCACGCACCGGAAAAGGAAGCTCTTTCTCCTTGGTTCTTCCAGGGAAATGGGAATCAGAGGAGCAAGAGTGACAACACATCACATTAGTTTGACCCACAAATTCCAAAGAACTCCAGTATGAGACTGGCACAACTATAACCCAGTTGCAGGCACTTCCAAGAGAAGAGGAAATATTGGGTTCCCTGCCCCACCATCTCCTTAACTCAGCACTCAGCTCAGTCTTTCTTCCAACCACAAGATTGTAAAGACAAGAATAGCACAAGGGGGGACCTTGAAGATGGCGGAAGAGTAAGACGCGGAGATCGCCTTCCTCTCCACGGATACACCAGAAATACATCCACACGTGGAACAACTCCTACAGAACTCCTACTGAAGGCTGGCAGAAGACCTCAGACCTCCCAAAAGGCAAAGCACAAAACGGTGGCAGGTCCTCATTGCCAGAGTGAAGAAGCAGAGGTCCATATGTACAGACGACACCAAACCTGGAACTCAGGGTCATATTCATGCAAAATAAACACTTGATGAACTTTTTCTTTAAAATGCTTACGCACAGTACTGCTTGACAGTTTAATATTACTTATGAAAACAATTTATCATATTTCAATCAGTTTAAAAATTTTTAAGTATCACATTTGAAGTTATTTGGAATTATTTCTATTAAGTATAACTGTTAATTTTGCTTTTGACTAAATGCTGGAAATTCAGGGAAAAAACACAAAATGATGGCAGAGAGGGGGTATGGAGAAGGTGAAGATGGTGATGGATTTTTTTAAACAAAATAAACCCACTCCAATAAAATAATAATCTCTTAATCATGCAATAAAATTTCTTCTTTTGCCTGAAGTTTTTATGGCAGCCTGCAGGGCCTGAAATATAGTTTGTATTGTTTGTGTACAGGGTACTATTTAGACTTATAAATTGTGATAAGTATAGTTCTTGTTGATTAATTTTTTGGGCAGTCCTGATTCCAAAGCCCTTTGCCCAAGAGATTGGGAGGCTGAGTAGGAGTGGGGATGGTGGTCTTATGGAGAAATTTTCTTTGAAATAGAGAAGTCACTGTAAGAGGAAACACCTCTCAGCTGAAGGAATGTCACCCTCCCTTCTTTCCCCCTTTAAACAAGACACTGTACTTTCAACCAGCTGTCCAGGAGGTAGCAGTTACTTTGGGACCCCACCAAGATGTTAAAGTCTGGTGTTTCTGCTCCCTGGACACCTTTCTCCATCTTCCCATGGGTTTCATTTCTAGCCAGTTATTAGAAGTTCTCTTCCTGCTCCTGTAAGTCCATCTATCCCACCCTCCCAGGCCTAAACATGAGCCAAGAGAGAGGGTGACAACTCCAGATGAAAGGAAAGCCCAAAGCCAGAAGGAAGCTGTGCTGTGTGGTACCTGATTTTAGTTCTTCCTGTTTCCATCTGAAAGTATTAACATGTTTCCTCTCTTTGTGAGGGCAAGGTTTTGTGGTTTTCAAAGAAGCTTTACTGAGGTATAATTCATATACCATACAATTTTCCCACTTAAATTGTACAGTTCAAGGGCTTTTAGTGTATCCACAGAGCTGTGCAACCCTCACCACAATTAATTTTAGAATATTTTATTACTCCCCAGAGAAACCCAACAGTCTTTAAGCCAGCACTCCCCAAGCCCCCCCATTCTCCCTGCTCTAGGAAACCACTAAGCTAAATTTTGTTATCTATGGACATTTAATAGAAATGGAATCATTGATCTGTTAAAGCATCCCACTATTCTTCCACAGAGCCTGGCAAAATACATTTAACCTGGTAGGTATTTGAGTAAGGTTCAATTAGTTACTTGTGTTGGGTATATTAGATTACCTAGTGTTAGGATTAATATAACTAATGGTGTGGGAAACTAGATAGTCTTAGATGAAAAGCCTCAAATGCCATTACTCAGAGTGTGCTAATGGTCTGGATATTACCAGAATGGAAGGACAACCTATGGTTCATAGCTCCCCTAGGTAAGCTCCCACAGACATGGCCCCTTGTGCTCTCTGCATACTCACCTTTAACAGGGATGCCGTAAGTCCAGGAATCAATTCCTTAGAAGACTGGCTTTCTCTCATGAGCTGGCACACCACGCTGTCTGTTAATAGGCAATAGCACTAAAGTCCATATAATTTTTTCCCAACATGCTATTATTCTTTCCCAAACATTAGCTTCAAAGCAGAACGTTTGCTAAATGTTGTCTTTATTTCCAAAGCTTGGGGTAAAGATCGTATGCAACTAATGGCTGAGAGATAATTGGCCACTTTACATTTTCAGCCTCAAATGAACTCCCCTGCTTGAGTAAATTTCCCATCTTATAGAATGTGAAAATTTCAAGAAGGATGGAGCTTACACATCATAGTATGGTCTGTTAGATAAATGACCAGGAGTAATCTTTCTTAAAACCACATTTTTGTAGACAAAATTATCAGAAAGCCCAGAAAAAAAATACCCAGTGGTTCAGCATTCATGTTTAAATGAAAGTAACATTTGTACCTTCAGCCCAAGATGTGCTAGGGCTTGGAGGGAAATTGGTGAGGACTAATACCAAGGGCCTTTTAGGGCTATTAAGCATTGGCTTCCTGGGTCTGACCTCCAGCATTCTCTTTGAGGAAAAAGCAAAAGGTGACTGCATTAAAGCTTTGTTCTCAGAGTTGTGATGAAGAGTCCAGAAAGCTCCTCTCTTGCAGCTGGCTTCTTTTCACTGAGCTGTCATTGAGTCAGAAGTAAAATGATCATTTTTGTTTAATAGCTGAAGACATAAACAGCTTGCACTTTTCAATCCAAACGTGGTCTCTGGCACTGACTCTGGATCCCTGGGTGTTGAGAAGTAAGTAGGCTGAGTGCTCTTGCCCTGCATTTAAAGTGAGACCCTTGGTTCCTTCCTTTGGATCATCATCTTTCCTGAGATCTGCCTCATCTTGACCTGGTGACTCTGAGTTGTATTTTGTAGAGTAGTAGAAAGGAGGTTTTACTCTTTTAAGCTTATATTTTTCACAAGCTTGAGCCCTTTGTTTTAGGATTCAGTTTCTTCACAGTGGAAGGAAACATGAAACTGTCCCAGCCCTTCATCTACTTGGGTAGAGGTGTAGTTTATATCTCCTACCAGAGAGGAACTCATTCTGAAGATTAAATTAGTAATTCAATAAGTATTGGGTTAGGAATTATCCTGAGTCCTAGGAGACAGGGGAGAACTAACCATGACCACTGCCTTCAAGGTGCTTATGATTTATTGGTGATTGGTTGTAGGGGAGAAGGAGGAGAACATAAATGTGGTGAGCATTATGACATAGGTAGGTATGGGTTATGATGTAACACAGTCTGGAGTGGGTCAGAAAGATTTTCCAGGAGAAGTGATTCCTTTATTGGGTCTGAACTAGGAATAGGATTTAACCAGGCATCTAGAAGTTGGCAGTTGAATAGAAGACAGGCAGAGATATAAGCCTATAAAAAAGCATAACAATAGAGATAGCCTAGCATGGTTCAGTATGACTTGGGTTGGTGGGTATGTGTTTTTTGGAAGAGGGGCTGGATAAGTTGACAAAGGTCAGAGAAATAGAAACCTTGTATTTGAAATGAGACATAGGAATTTCCTAGCTCTTCATGGCTCTTGCATCATGGCAACTGATGTCTTGAATTCCATATTGGATTCTAATTTCAACTTTATGCATATCCCTCTCTCTTTCCCTAAACAGACAGATCTGTAACCAAATCTGCCACTTACTATGTATGTAACCTCAGACAAATTAGACACGTGAAGCCTCTGTTTTCATTTCTGAAAAATGGGACCAAACTGGAAACAACATTGTGGGGTTATTGTGAGTATTACTAGGATAAAAAAAGCACCATGCCTGGCATTAAAAAGTTTTCATAAAATATTGGTGGAATCAAACTGGGCATATGAGTGAAAAGGAAACTCTACCACCTGGAAAACAGCCTTTAGCTTTCTAAACACAGTAGCTGTCAAAGCAGCCTAGGACACCTGGAAAGAGGTAGAGACAGGATCTGCACCTTGAAGAAAAGTGACAGGAAGCTGAGGACCTAGGACCAGGAGACAGTAGGCCAGAAAAGTCAAAGTGGAGGGATGCAGCTTGTGCCAGAACAACAAGGTCACCACTCAGTCAGAAGTGCAGACAGAAGGGAAAAGGTGGCAGATACTTGCTCTAGGGCACTTCAGGGAATGGATGCACAGCAGCCCATGGCTTCCTCTTTCCTGATGTAGTCCTGATGTCCTGCCTAGACTCTGGAAAGAAATCAAAAAGGGGGGAAATAGAGAAATAAAGGGGGAGAAGAGGAAAAAAAGGAAAAAATAGAATACCTGCATTTTTATATAATAACAATCAAGTTCTTTCATGATAAATACACAACACACTAGGAATGGAAATGCACTCCCTCAATCTGTTAAAGACCATCCATGAACAGCCAACAACTAACCTCATTCTTAATGATGAAACATTCTTTCCCCCTAAGATCTAGAACAAGACAAGGTGGTCTGCTCTTACCATTTTTAATCAAAAATTGCACTGGAGGTTCTGACCAGGGCAATTAGGCAAGAAAAAGAAATAAAATACATCCAGATTGGAAAGAAAGAAGTAAAATTATCTCTGTTTGCAGATTACAGGAACTTGTATATAGAAAAACATTCGTGAAAAAGTGTAAAAAAGAAGATTCAGAGATTCTGATTTCAAAACTTACTACAAATATACGTTAATCAGGACAGTGCAGTATTGGCATGAGGATAATCATAGATCAATTGATCAGAACTGAGAGTCAGAAATAAACTTTCACAGTTAAGATCAATTGACTTTCCACAGAAAGTGACAAAAATTCCAATGAGGAAAGTATAATCGTTTCGATAAACAGTGGTGGGACAATTGGATATCCACGTACAAAAGAAGGAAGTTGGACTCCTACCTCACATCACATACAAAAATTAACTCAAAATGTATCAAAGACCTAAATATAAGTGCTAAAGCCATAAGATACTTAGAAGAAAATCGGGAGTGGGGTGGGACATCTTCATGACACTGGTTTTCACAATGATTTTTTAAATATGACAACAAAAACACAGGCAACATAAAGATGGTAAATTGGACTTCATCAAAATAAATTTTCTGCTTCAAAAGATATCATCAAGAAAGTGAAAACAACCCATAGAATGGGAGAAAAGTTTTTCAAATTATATATATATAATATATATATATATAATTAGATGAAGTACTAATATATGTTACAACATGGTTGAACCTTGAAAATATGATGTCAAGTGAAAGAAGTCAGTCACAAAAGACCACATATTACATCATTCTATTTATATGAAATGTCCAGAATAGACAAATCCATAGAGACAAAAATTAGATTAGTGGTTGCCTAGGATTAAGAGGTAATGGGGAGTGACTGCTATTGACTATGGAGTTTCCTTTGGGGTGATAAAATGCCCTAAAATTGATTGTGGTAATGGTTGAACAACTCTGTGAATATACCAAAGGCCACTGAAGTGTTCACGTTAAGCACATAAATTTTATGGTATGTGAATTATATCAATAAAGTTGTTATAAAAAATAACAATAACGATACGCATAGTGGTCATTAACTGAGTGCTATCCAAATGCCAGGCACTGTGCTAAGCTCTATAATCTTACCTAAGTCTCACTATAAATATGTCAGGAGAGTTTTATTATATTTATTTACAAAGAAAAAACATAAGTTCAGAGACATTAATGAACTTGCCCAAGGTCACAAAACTAGTAAGTACCATAATAGTTAGGAGTTAGGACTCTGACCCATTTTTGTCTCACTCTGAGTGCCAGGGGCTTATTAAAATGTCTTGGGTGGATCTTGTGAACCTTCTTGTGCTCCAGTTTCAGTGTTTACAATATGACCAACTACTAAAGAGCAGGAGTTAGTGAAACCTCTGCTTCCCAACTTTCCCACCAGGGAACTGTGGTGAGGTGTTGGGTCCCAGTTGCTGCTGGATACGGGATGGAGAGGACTCTGTGCTCAGTTAGTTGTGTTCTCTGGCTTTCTTAGGACACATTTGTTGTAGAGACTCCCTTAACTTCCCCTCAGATGTGTCACAGCTGTAATTCTGGAAGTGAGACTCTCGACCCCCAGCATCTGATTTTACAGATTATGTCTTGTGTTTGAAACTGAGTTCTGTTCCTTTTAGATCTGTCTGCTTCCTATTTCCAAGAAATAAAACATGAGAAGGAAGGTGTTAGGCTCATGAAGACAAAGACTTCAAATAGCTCTCACCAAGGAAAATCTGGGTGAGTTTCGGGGAAATGACTCTGAAGAAGATGGATTATATCTTCTGTTTGGGCTCAGCAATGAAGGGGAAGAGGGGGACCCGAGCCAAATGTGCTTGGGATCTTGTCAAATTCCCAATGTTGGGAAACATTTCAGGATGTTTGACTGAGCTTGACAAAATCAGTACCTGACTGTTCCCCTTCTTCCTTAGACAAAGGTGACCGAAAAACTTGCAATGATCCAAGTCCAAAAGAAGCCACAGGCATGATCACCATTCTGTGGGAAGTGGCACAATGGCACCCTCTGTCAATGGAAATTGCAATGGGGGTGTTAATTATGAACACAGTTATGATAACAGAGTTTTTGAGAAAGAGAGTGAAAATCAACTGAAGTAACAAAATTTAAGTCCCAAAGGGAAGCAATGTATCCTTTTACTCTGTTCTCTGTGATCAAGAGCAGAGGCTGGAAGGGGAATTATCTTTCCATGACTGTCCCCAATCTCTTACTCTGTGGATTCTAGAGTGTTCCCAGGAATTTTTGTGGCTTCATCTCATCCTTTGTTTTTTTCCATTGGATTCTTTAGAATCAGAGCAGAAAAAAAATGGGATGCTTAGAATCAGAGAGCCATCCGCTAGTTGTCAGTAAACCCAAACTCTCCATGATAGGTTGAGTGGAAGGAAGGGGAGGGCAAGGATGATGTCATGGGAAGAGTTGAGACCTTATTGAAACACTGAAACATGTGTAAGGCTGTCCATAGGCAGATATTAGTTTCAAATTGGTTTCTCTCATTTATTCGCAGTGTTTACTGAGTGTTCACTATGATCTATGCATTAGAAAAACAGCAGTAAATAAAACAGACAAAATCCCTTGTCCTCCTGGAGTTTGCATTCAAATGGATATAAAACTATTGGCATTTGGGAGATACAATATTAAAGTACTAAAGTTTTTAAAAGTCAGTTGCTGAGTTGGTCAATGAAGGTTAAAACATAACTATTTCTCCTTTAAGAAGCTCTAATCCCCTGTCAGACTTTTTACCCTGTACTAAAAACATTTATTTTCTTTCGCTGATAAATTTTAACATTGACTTCCATTGTTACCCTGGATGGAATACATTGTCTTTACCATTAACATAATGTCTTATGCCCAAAGTTAAATTTTCAAAGAAGGAGAAGCAACCAGATACATCCTTTAAAATGTTTTTCCCCAAAATAACTAAAACATAGAGATTGGGAAGTGCTTACATCAATACGGAGCTAAAGCGTCCTCCATGGATATCTCCTTCCTTCTCCTTGTCTTATCATCAGAAATTTTATGTTCACTGAGAAAGTAAGATTTGAAAGTAAAGATATAAAATAGAATCTTATGAGAGAAGTGACCAGCAGTCTTGTATTTTTGCTTCAAGGCAAAAGAATGGTTCCCAGTCTCTCCCTCCTTCCACTTCAGCATATCAATGTCATATATGAATTCTTCGTGGTAGGAAATGTTGTTTTTAGTGGATTCTAGTCCAGACAATTATCAAAAGAGCTGTTGTATGGTAATCACTGTGGACATGTTAGTAGGTCCAACTTTTTCAATGTTGCATTAGCCCCGGCCTTGCTTTCATTGCTTCTAAGTCCCCAGCTGCTCACAGATGGTTCTGCTGATTCCCCCCAGCTAGAGCCTCAGCCCCCTCACCTCCTGCAGATGGTGATGAATAATGCAGCATGACTCCCATTCCAGGTTGATATTATATTATCCTAGACCCAAGATTCTTGACCTCGGATGACTGAGGGGCTCCCACACTGCTTGCCACTAATTAAATCTGAGATCTACTACCAGGATTGGTTGCCAGGAGGGATGGGAAAGACTTGGTTGTCACTCACTTCTTCTACCTTCTTCCCCTACATTCACCCAATCCACAGAGTAGAGCTGCAGCTTTGATGCCCTGTCCTTTGTCCAATCAGTTTACTTGCCTAGTTCACTAGTCCAGATTCTAGCTATAGTGACCCAGTTCCTGACCTGGATATTTTTGCTTTGAACAAGACCTTGTAGATTATGTCCACCTGATCTGTTAGACTCTCAGTGTCCACCAGTCTAATTCTAACTCCATTGACTGGATGAAAGTTTTTGGTACAGACATTTCCAAAGTGAATATGGAGACAGGTACAGTCTGAGCAGCACTAAACATGGCTTGACTTCTCGCACCTTTGGATCTATCCCTTGTCTCACCTCAGTGTGCATGTCTCAGGCTAACTGCTGCCCCATTCCCAGTCCACCTGACAATACTGTAGACATCAGTGCAAAGTTTCTAAGGCCCAAATATCAAGCAGTGGTAATTTATTATTGGAGCTACCTCATGGTAAGGAGGGAAGTTTTTGGTGCCAACATTTTTTAGCTGTTACATATTCTGTAGGTCACTTGGTTCCTGATCATAGAAATAGACAGACCTGGGTTTCATATTTATCCCAGTTCCCTGAAGGAGGTCAAGACTTTGAAAGCTGAGTGTCCTGGAAGTTCTCTGGGACTAATTCAAGACCCCATGAAACTCTCTCATGGAACATCCTGGGATCCACAGCTCCAGATTCTTTGGTGTTCCTAGAGCATGGCATAGATTTCAATCATCATCAGTCCTTTTTAATGTTTCCACATTTTTCTTTCACCCCGGCTCTAATAGTTCATTAAAAAAACCTGACTATGGATGTACAAATGAATTTGCAAATGGGAAAGAGGAATTTGGGAGAGAAAGTGAAAGTGAAGTTAAGAAGAAGCTTCTGTAGATAACCAGATGGTTTTACCTTAGGAAAGTTGGCTATATTTGCAGCAAATGTGTAAATATCTTTTTGTGTCTTTTTTTTTTTCTTATTTAAGAAAAAGAGCAGTTGGGCCAAGTATATGACTTGTTAAGTACAGATGACACTAGATACTTATCTTTTCATCCATGTCCAAACAGGATTGAAAGTCTCTTAATTTGAGCTCTGAGAGCCCAGTGAGAAGCATTTGGCCCATAGCTTGAATAGTGGCCATTGCCTTCTTTTAAAAATTCTATGTTCATCCAAGTCAAATGCAAAATAAAGATGGGACAGACCTAGGGTTGCTTCTATTTTGTGTTGAATAAATGTTTGCTTGACATAGAGAAGCAAAGGGAAAAAAAAAGATGAAGTGGTTTGACAAGTTCATAGAGAAGTAACTTTTGGATGTTACTGTCATCTAGTGATGATTTAATACCTAGTTTCCAGAGGAAGTGAAGAGTCACCTTTTTGCTACACTTACACCCTATCATCACTTTGCAGCCTCTGGAATGGAAGTGACATCTGGGCAAGCTTCTAAATACCTGGTGAAAAAGTCTATTCTTTACAACTGTGGGCACAATGCATGGCCTCATATTAAATCCTAAACCTCTCTGTCTATAATATTTCTGCTTTTGTTTTTAAAACTTCATTGGAACAGAAAAAATGGGCTTCTTTTTAAATATCCGCATTCTCTAACACATGGTCACATGTTGCCAGAAACCAAGTTCTATATCACCTCTTCCTCTGTCTGCCCACAGACTTGTCTCTTCAAAGGAACATCACTAAACCTCTGTCTACTTCCAGGCACACCCCTCCTCTCCTTACTCACTCACATGGTACCTGGGGTGGGGGCAAGGAGGGGAGAAGAACATACTCTAATTGCTTGCCTACCTTGCACTAGGTGCTTTATTGTCATGATGGCCTTCACTTAAACCCCATATGATGGGATCATTTCAGTGT
Source organism: Neophocaena asiaeorientalis asiaeorientalis (assembly GCF_003031525.2). Classification (NCBI taxonomy): domain Eukaryota; kingdom Metazoa; phylum Chordata; class Mammalia; order Artiodactyla; family Phocoenidae; genus Neophocaena; species Neophocaena asiaeorientalis. The sequence goes on from NW_020174560.1 coordinate 1,842,472, forward strand.
TTAAGATAAGGAAACTGAGGTTCACAAAGGTTAGGCAACTGGCCAGAGGTCACACAGGTAAATGCAGTGGCAGAGGTGGAGTTTGAACCCAGCACATCTAGTCTCATAATCCTGGGAGCTTTTGTGTCTTGGGAACCATATTGAATTTGGCTCCCAGTAAGATTAATTTGTGCATCGGGAACTGAGGTAACAGGGCAGAGAGGCATCCACTTAACTGGAATCATATATGGTTCTGATGGTAACTTCCTGAATGCCTGGCTTCCTGACTGTGGCTGGGTTCCCTTAATGAGCTGGTTCTCTGCTGTGGTTCTGAAAATTTAAGGAATAGAACAGAAATATTGATACCTCTACCTAAACTTATCAGTTGTTTATATATTGCCACTTTTGCTTCTCTGTTTATAATTTACACAATTTTTAACAACGATTTGAGTTTAAATTGCAGGTATCATGCTACTTCATTCCTAAGTTGAATGATATATGCTATATTGCATGCATTACATATATATGTAATATATGTATTTATATATGACATGCACAAACTCATATACACATATTTTAATCATTTAAAAGTTTATTACTTAGTAATTCATTGATGGATATATCACAATTTGTTTTATCAATTCACACATTGAAGAACATTAGGTTGTTTCCAGTTTGGGGCTTTTACAAATTAAGATGCTATGAACAAACCCACAGTCAATATAATACTCAATGGTGAAAAGCTGAAAGTCTTCCTGCTAAAATCTGGAAGAAGGCAAGGATGCCCACTAACACCACTTCTATTCAACATAGTATTGGAAGTCTTAGCCACAGCAATCAGACAAAACAAAGAAATAAAAGGTATTTAAGTTGGTAGGGAAGAGATAAAAATATCATTACAAGCAGATGTCATGGTACTATATACAGAAAACTATAACAACTTCACAGAAAAACTACTAGAAATGATAAATGAGTTCAGCAAGGTAGCAGGATACAAGATTAACATACAGAAATTGGTTGAATTTCTTTACACTAATAATGAAGTATCAAAAGGGAATGTAAACAAACAATACATTTAAAATCATTTCAAAAAAATACTTAGTAATAAACCTCACTACGGAGGTGAAAGACATATACTGAGAACTACAAAACATTAATAAAGAAACTGAAGAAGATTCAAAGAAATGGAAAGATATCCCATGCTCTTGGATTGGAAGAATTAATATTGTTAAAATGGTCATATTATCCAAAGCAATCTACAGATTTAATGTTATCTCTATCAAATTACCCATGACATTTTTCACAGAACTAGAAAAAATAATCCTAAAATTTATATGGAACCATAAAAGACCCAATATTGCCAAAGCAATCCTGAGGAAAAAGAAGAAAGCAATAACTCTCCCAAACTTCAGATAATACTACAAAGTTACAGTAATAAAAACAGCATGATACTGGCACAAAAACAGACACACACACATCAATGGAACAGAATAGAGAGCCCAGAAATAAACCTTCACATGTATGGACAATTAATTTGACAAAAGAGGCAAGAATATACAATGGGAAAAAGACAGTCTCTTCAGCAAGTGGCACTGGGAAAGTTGGACAGCCGCATGTAAATCAATGAAGTTATAACACACCCTCACACCATACACAAGAATATACTCAAAATGGTGTAGAGACTTAAATATAAGACAAGACACCATAAAACACCTAGAAGAGAACATAGGCAAAACATTCTCTGACATAAATCATTTTCTTAGGTAAGTTTCCCAAAACAATAGAAATAAAAGCAAAAATAAAGAAATAGGATCTAATTAAATTTATAAGCTTTTGCACAGCAAAGGAAATAACAAACAAAATAAAAAGACAACCTACGGACGGGGAGAAAATATTTTCAAGTGATGCCACCAACAAGGGCTTAATTTCCAAAATAAACAAACAGCCCCTATGATTCAATAACAAAAATACCAACAACCCAATCGAAAAACGCATAGAAGACCTAAATATACATTTCTCCAAAGAAGACATACAGATGGCCAATAGGCACATGAAAAGATGCTCATCATCACTAATTAGTAGAGAAATGCAAATCAAAACAACAATGAGGTACCATCTCACCCCAGTCAGAATGACCATCATTAAAAAGTCTACAAATAATAAATGCTGGAGAGGGTGTGGAGAAAAGGGAACTTTCCTGCACTGTTGGTGGCAATGTAAATTGGTGCAAGCACTATGGAAAACTGTATGGAGGTTCCTCAAAAAACTAAAAATAGAGTTTCCATATGATCCAACAATCCCACTCCTGGGCATATACCCAGACAAAACTTAATTCAAAAAGATACATGCATCCTTATGTTCATAGCAGCACTATTTACAATAGCCAAGACATGGAAGCAACCTAAATGTCCATTGACAGAGGAGTGGATAAAGAAGTTGTGGTATAGATATACAATGGAATACTACTCAGCCATAAAAAGAATGAAATAATGCCATATGCAGCAACATGGATGGACTTAGAGATTATCATACTAAGTGAAGTAAGCCAGAAAAAGAAAGACAAATACCATATGATATAACTTATATGTGGAATCTAAAATACAACATAAATGAACAAATCTATGAAACAAAAACAGACTCACTGAGACAGATTTGTGGTTGCCAAGGGGGGGGATGGGTGGAGCAGGGAAGAATTGGGAGTCTGGGATTAACAGATGCAAACTATTATAAATAGGATGGATAAACAACAAGGTCCTACTGGACCCAACAAGGCCCAGGGAAATATATTCAATAACCTGTGATAAACAATAATGGAAAAGAATATGAAAAAGAATACGTATGTATAACTGAATCACTTTGCTGTACAGCAGAAATTAAATAGAACATATTTCAATAAAAAAATTTAAAAAGATACTATGAACATTTGTGTATATACAGAAAATGCTGGGTTGTTTTTTCTTACTTGTGTAAATAGCTAGGAATGGAATGGCTAGATTGTATGGTAGATGGAAGTTTAACTTTTTAAGAAATTGTCACAGTTTCCTGAAGTGTTTGTAACATTTTCATTCCTACCAGCAATACATGAGAGTTCTGTCTCTTCCACATCCTTGCCAAAACTTGCTCTTAACAATCAATTTAATTTTTACCAATTTCAGAGCATACCATATCCTATTGTGATCTTAATTTATGTTACCTTAATGACTAAAGATACTGAGTATATTTTCACGTTCTTATTTACCACCAGTATATAGCCTTTGGTGAAATTTCTGTTTAAACCTTTTTCTCATTTTTATTAGTTTCTTTGTTTTATTATTGAGATTTGAGAATCCATTCCATTAAAAATTTTTTTTATTCAAACAGTAAGTCACAAAAATTATAATCATCTGCATCAGTTCACTCACTCCCATGTAATTAATTTTCTTTTCATCTTGATCTTTGTTAACCCTTTTATGAATTCATCAGTCTTCCATTAGAGTTCTGAAAGTGCTTATTCATTCAGTTCAACAGTATAGTCAGTTACCAGAAACCTGTACTTGTCAGAGTCTTTTCCATGAATTCCTTGAAGATGAAACACTTTTATAGGAACATTTTTGCAGAAGCATCAGCGTACACACAGAACTGTCTGTAAATGACAAAAGACTTAAAAATGACTACGGTTAAAGATTTGATGAAAGTTCATAATAATGCAATTGACAAGGAAATTTAGTTATTACTGAGATATACATTTTAAAGTAATAACTAGACTTATGACTTATAACATTATACCAGAGCATATAAGATTTTTAGAAATTTCATATAATGTCTGAAACATTTATATTAACATATTTCCATACAAATAACCAAAAGAAAGCTTAGTATTAGTTTTTTTTTTATTGTTGTTGTTGTTTTATACAGCACGTTCTTATTAGTCATCAATTTTATATGCATCAGTGTATACATGTCAATCCCAATCGCCCAATTCAGCACACCACCATCCCCAACCCACCACGGTTTTCCCCCCTTGGTGTGCATATGTTTTTTCTCTACATCTGTGTCTCAACTTCTGCCCTGCAAACCAGTTCATCTGTACCATTTTTCTAGGTTCCACATACATGCTTAATATACGATATTTGTTTTTCTCTTTCTGACTGACTTCACTCTGTATGACAGTCTCTAGATCCATCCACGTCTCAACAAATGACTCAATTTTCTTCCTTTTTATGGCTGAGTAATATTCCATTGTATATATGTACCATATCTCCTTTATCCATTTGTCTGTCGATGGGCATTTAGGTTGCTTCCATGACCTGACTATTGTAAATAGTGCTGCAATGAACATTGGGATGCATGTGTCTTTTTTGAATTATTGTTTTCTCTGGGTATGTGCCCAGTAATGAGATTGCTGGATCATATGGTAATTCTATTTTTAGGTTTTTAAGGAACCTCCATACTATTCTCCATAGTGGCTGTATCAATTTACATTCCCACCAACAGTGCAAGAGGGTGCCCTTTTCTCCACACCCTCTCCAGCATTTATTGTTTGTAGATTTTTTGATGATGGCCATTCTGGCTGGTGTGAGGTGATACCTTATTGTTGTTTTGATTTGTATTTCTCTAATAATTAGTGATGTGGAGCAGCTTTTCATGTTCTTCTTGGCCATCTGTATGTCTTCTTTGGAGAAATGTCTACTTAGGTCTTCTGGCCATTTTTGGATTGAGTTGTCTGTTTCTTCAATATTGAGCTGTATGAGCTGTTTATATATTTTGGAGATTAATCCTTCATCTGTTGATTTGTTTGCAAATATTTTCTCCCATTCTAAGGGTGATCTTTTCCTCTTGTTTATGGTTTCCTTTGCTGTGCAAAAGCTTTGAAGTTTCATTAGGTCCCATTTGTTTATTTTTGTTTTTATTTCCATTACTCTAGGAGGTGGATCAAAAAAGATCTTGCTGTGATTTATGTCAAAGAGTGTTCTTCCTATGTTTTCCTCTAAGAGTTTTATAGTGTCTGGTCTTACATTTAGGTCTCTAACCCATTTTGAGTTTATTTTTCTGTATGGTGTTAGGGAGTGTTCTAATTTCATTCTTTTACATGTAGCTGTCCAGTTTTCCCAGCACAACTTCTTGAAGAGACTGTCTTGTCTCTATTGTATATCTTTGTGTCCTTTGTCATAGATTAGTTGACCATAGGTGTGTGGGTTTATCTCTGGGCTTTCTGCCTTGTTCCATTGACCTGTGTTTCTGTTTTTGTGCCAGTACCATATTGTCTTGATTTCTTTAGCTTTGTAGTATAGTCTGAAGTAAGGCAGTCTGATTCCTCCAGCTCCGTTTTTTTCCCTCAAGACTGCTGTAGCTACTCAGGGTCTTTTGTGTCTCCCTACAAATTTTAAGATGATTATTTCTGGTTCTGTGAAAAATGCCATTGGTAATTTGATAGGGATTGCATTGAATCTATAGATTGCTTTGGGTAGTATAGTCATTTTCACAATATTCATTCATCCTATCCAAGAACATGGTATATCTCTCCATCTGTTGGTATCATCTTTAATTTCTTTCATCAGTGTCTTATAGTTTTCTCCATACAGGCCTTTTGTCTCCCTAGGTAGGTTTATTCCTAGGTATTTTATTCTTTTGGTTGCAATGGTAAATTGGAGTGTTTCCATAATTTCTGTTTCAGATTTTTCATCATTAGTGGATAGGAATGAAAGAGATTTCTGTTCATTAATTTTGTACCCTGCAACCTCACCGAATTCATGGGTTAGCTCTAGTAGTTTTCTGGTGGCATCTTTAGGATTCTTTATGTATAGTATCAGGTCATCTGTAAATAGTGACAGTTTTACTTCTTCTTTTCTGATTTGTATTCCTTTTATTTCTTTTTCTTCTATGAATGCTGTGGCTAGGACTTCCAAAACTATGTTGAATAATAGTGGTGAGAGTGGACATCCTTGTCTTGTTCCTGATCTTAGAGGAAATGCTTTCAGTTTTTCACCATTGAGAATGATGTTTGCTGTGGGTTTGTCATATATGGCCTTTATTATGTAGAGGTAAGTTCCTTCTATGCCCACTTTTTGGAGAATTTTTATCATAAATCGTTGTTGAATTTTGTCGAAAGCTTTCTCTGCATCTATTGAGATAATCATATGGTTTTTATTTTTCAATTTGTTAATATGGTGTATCACATTGATTGATTTGCATATGTTGAAGATTCCTTACATCTCTGGGATAAATCCCACTTGGTCATGGTGTATGATGCACTTAATGTACTGTTGGATTCTGTTTGCTAGTATTTCGTTGAGGATTTTTGCATCTATATTCATCAGTGACATTGGTCTGTAATTTTCTTTTTTTTGTAGTATCTTTTTCTGGTTTTGGTATCAGGGTGATGGTGGCCTCATAGAATGAGTTTGGGAGTGTTCCTTCCTCTGCAATTTTTTGGAAGAGTTTGAGAAGGATGGATTTTAGCTCTTCTCTAAATGTTTGATAGAATTCACCTGTGAAGCCATCTGGTCCTGGAATTTTCTTTGTTGGACGGATTTGTAGTCAGAGTTTCAATTTCATTACTTGTGATTGGTCTGTTCATATTTTCTATTTCTTCCTGGTTCAGTCTTGGAAGGATATACCTGTATAAGAATTTTTCCATTTCTTCCAGGTTGCCCATTTTACTGGCATAGAGTTGCTTGTAGTAGTCTCTTAGGATGCTTTGTATTTCTGCAGTGTCTCTTGTAACCTCTCCTTTTTCATTTCTAATTTTATTGATTTGAGTCCTCTCCCTCTTTTCTTGATGAGTCTGGCTAATGGTTTATCAATTTTGTTTATCTTCTCAAAGAACCAGATTTTAGTTTTATTGATCTTTGCTATTGGTTTCTTTGTTTCTATTTCATTTATTTCTGCTCTGATCTTTATGATTTTTTCCATCTGCTAACTTTGGGGTTCGTTTTTTCTTCTTTCTCTAGTTACTTTAGGTGTAAGGTTAGATTGTTTACTTGAGTATTTTCTTGTTTCTTGAGGTAGGCTTGTATAGCTATAAACTTCCCTCTTAGAACTGCCTTTGCTACATCCCATAGGTTTTGGATTGCCATTTTTCATTGTCATTTTTCTCTAGGTATTTTTTTATTTCCTTTTTGATTTCTTCAGTGATCTCTTGGTTATTTAGTAACGTATTGTTTAGCCTCCATGTGTTTGTATTTTTTACATTTTTTCCCTGTAATTTGTGTCTAACCTCATAGTGTTTTGGACAGAAAAGATGCTTGACATGATTTCAATTTTCTTAAATTTATTGAGGCTTGATCTGTGACCCAAGGTGTGATCTATCCTGGAGAATGATCCGTTCCCACTTGAGAAGAAAGTGTATCTGCTGGTTTTGGATGGAATGTCCTATAAATATCAATTAAATCTATCTGCTCTATTGTGTCATTTAAAGCTTCATTTCCTTTTTTATTTTCATTTTGGATGATCTTTCCATTGTAAGTGAGATGTTAAAGTACCCTACTATTATTGTGTTACTGTCAATTTCCTCTTTTATAGCTGTTAACAGTTGCCTTATGTATTGAGGTGCTCCTATGTTGGGTGCATATATATTTATAATTGTTATATGTTCTTCTTGGATTGATCCTTTGATCATTATGTAGTGTCCTTCCTTGTCTCTTGTAACATTCCTTATTTTAAAGTCTATTTTATCTGATATGAGTATAGCTACTCCTGCTTTCTTCTGAATTACATTTGCATGGAATATCTTTTCCCATTCCCTCACTTTCAGTCTGTATGTGTCCCTAGGTCTGAAGTGGGTCTCTTGTAGACAGCATATATATGGGTCTTGCAGCAAGCCTGTGTCCTTTGGTTGGAGCATTTAATCCATTCACGTTTAAGGTAATTATCTACATGTATGTTCCTATGATCATTTTATTAATTGTTTTGGGTTTGTTTTTGTAGGTTCTTTTCTTCTCTTGTGTTTCCCACTTAGAGAAGTTCCTTTAGCATTTGTTGTACAGCTGATTTGGTGGTGCTGTATTCTCTTAGCTTTTGCTTGTCTGTAAAGCTTTTGATTTCTCCATCGAATCTGAATGAGATCCTTGCCGGGTAGTGTAATCTTGGTTGTAGGTTCTTCCCTTTCATCACTTTAAGTATATCATGCCACTCCCTTCTGGCTTGTAGAGTTTCTGCTGAGAAATCAACTGTTAACCTTATGGGAGTTCCCTTGTATGTTATTTGTCATTTTTCCCTTGCTACTTTCAATAATTTTTCTTTGTCTTTAATTTTTGCCAATTTGATTACTAGGTGCCTCGGTGTGTTTCTCCTTGGGTTTATCCTGTATGGGACTCACTGCACTTCCTGGACTTTGGTGGCTATTTCCTTTCCCATGTTAGGGAAATTTTCGACTATAATCTCTTCAAATATTTTCTGTGGTCCTTTCTCTCTCTCTTCTCCTTCCAGGACCACTATAATGCGAATATTGTTGCGTTTAATGTTGTCCCAGAGGTCTCTTAGGCTGTCTTCATTTGTTTTCATTCTTTTTCCTTTAGTCTGTTCTACAGCAGTGAGTTCCACCATTCTGTCTTCCAGTTCACTTAACTGTTCTTCTGCCTCAGTTATTCTGCTATTGATTCCTTCTAGTGTAGTTTTCATTTCAGTTATTATATTGTTCATCTCTCTTTGTTTGTTCTTTAATTCTTCTAGGTCTTTGTTAAACATTTCTTTCATCTTCTCGATCTTTACCTCCATTCCTTTTCCGATGTCCTGGATCATCTTCACTATCATTATTCTGAATTGTTTTTCTGGAAAGTTGCCTATCTCCACTTCATTCAGTTGTTTTTCTGGGGTTTTATCTTGTTCCTTCATCTGGTACATAGCTCTCTGCCACTTCATCTTGTCTATCTTTCTGTGAATGTGGGTTTTTTTCCACAGGCTGCAGGATTGTAGTTCTTCTTGCTTCTGCTGTCTTCCCTCTGGTGGATGAGGCTATCTAAGAGGCTTGATGGGAGGGACTGGTGGTGGGTAGAGCTGGGTGTTGCTCTGGTGACCACAGCTGATTAAAACTTTAATCCACTTGACTGTTGATGGGTGAGGCTGGGTTCCCTCCCTGTTGGTTGTTTGGCCTCCAACACTGGAGCCTACCTGGGCTCTTTGGTGCGGCTAATGACAGACTCTGGGAAGGCTCACACCAAGGAGTTCTTCCCAGAACTTCTGCTGCCAGTGTCCTTGTCCCCATAGTGGGCCACAGCCCCTCTCCCCACCCCGCCTCTGCAGAAGACCTTCCAACACTAGCTGGTACGTCTGGTTCAGTTTCCCCTGGGGTCACTGCTCCTTCCCCTGAGTCCCGATGCGCACACTTCTTTGTGTGTGCCCTCCAAGAGGGGAGTCTCTGTTTCTCCCAGTCCTGTCAAACTCCTGCAATCAATTCCCACTAGGCTTCAAAGTCTGATTCTCTAGTAATTCCTCCTCCTGTTGCCAGACCTCCAGGTTGGGAAGTCTGACGTGGTGCTCAGAACCATCACTCCAGTGGGTGGACTTCTGTGATATAAGTGTTCTCCAGTCTGTGAGTCACCAACCCACCAGTTATGGGATTTGATTTTACTGTGATTGCACCCCTCCTACCATCTCATTGTGGCTTCTCCTTTGTCTTTGGATGTGGGATATCTTTCTTGGTGAGTCTCAGTGTCTTCCCGTCGATGATTGTCCAGCAGCTAGTTGTGATTCTGGTCTCCATTAAATTTTAATATGCATGGGACACTAAATCAATATCTCTTAAATACCTTCGACAGGTAATTTGCCATCCCCTGTTTTAGTTTACTGCTATTTAGAATTTTACTTGCACTTTGTTTCTGTACATGCATTTAACTATTTCTTCCGCACCCATCCACTTTGCCTCCTAACCTCTCTGTTCTCTTCTGTGGAACTCTGTTCTCTTCTGTGGAACTCAGAAATGTTTCACTTTTTCAATGTGTCTTTCATGTCTCTTAATTAATCATTCATGTTTTCCATTTCTCTATTTTTCAGTGCTGTTTTCTGGGGAATTTCCTCATAACCACCTTCTTATTCCTCTCTTGAACTATGGCAGGACAACTATTTTACCTCCTCTTTTAAGCTTTAAATTGTAGTGACTGTTACAGTTTTCATTGTGGAAGGTGGTTTTGTTCTTTTTGTAAATTTTAAAATTCATTTATCTTTTTCTTCCACTTCTAGACCTTCTTTTACCTTTTATATTATCACAAATACACATTGAATAATTACACTCATATTGGTCTGCTACCTGTTGTTCTTTGGTTCTGATAATCCTGTTTGCACATCTGCTATCTCTCTGACATGGTGAGTTGTTTCCTCAAGTCTTTGTAACTTCCTTTTTGTACATGAACCTTCTGTGGGTATTGTTTTTCCTTGGATAATTGCATGTGTCATAGCTGCAAAACTGTCACTGGTTTTGATTCTGACAGGGTCCCAGGGGTTTCAATTGTCCTTTGTGTTAATTTATCTCCTTGTGGCTCCCATTCAGTTGCAGGTAATGTAAATTTAATTTCACTCTCTGGCATAGTCTTGGGGTGTGTTTTCTTCCAGTTGCCTTTTTGTTTCTTTCTACCTAAGGCTTCGGAAAAGCATGAGGTTCCTTGAGGGCTCCATGGTCTACAGGCTGGGGATTTTCTGGTTTCATTGGAATGGAAGGGGCAGCTCTTAGTGGACCCAGGCTCCATGAAGAAGTCTCTGGTCCAGATTCCCAACAGCAATTGTCCAGTACCACATCTTTAGTCCACATGTGAGTATTAGAACCTTAATCTCAGCCCTAAAAGCTTTCATCTGTTGTGATTTTAAGAAGCCCCCCAAATACCTTACTTGTCTCTTCACCACCTGCCATGTTGCTAGAAGTTCCTCTAAAGAGTATTTTTCACAAAGGAAACAGGCTGGCCTATTATAATAGACAAGTCCTGAAAGAGAACAGGTCTTTCTAGGCCCACTTCCAACCATTTTCCCGACTTTTGCCCCCAAATAAAAATTATTTCCTATATGATTCTTTTCTTCATTAGCTGTAGTAAAATAAACATGGTTATAAATCTCACCATACCCAAAAATATACACATTTACCTTCTGAGTTTGGTACACTTTTAAATGCATGTAATAAACACAATTTAAGTTTCTTGCCTTATGTCTTATATCTTGCATGATGCCATATATACTCCAATGCTTGTCTTCCTTAATCACTTGCTATAAAATGATAAAGCAGCCGCTTCATCAAAGCACACCTTTAAAATGGGATTCCTTGACAATATTTGAAAATACTTCTTAGCCAATGTTTTTGAGGCAATTGCTTTTTTTTCTCAATATATTTTGTTTTATTTATTTATTTTTTTTTTTTTAAGCTTGTCAACCATGTCATTCTTTCTTTTTTTTTTTTAACATCTTTATTGGAGTATAATTGCTTTACAATGGTGTGTTAGTTTCTGCTTTATAACAAAGTGAATCAGCTGTACATATACGTATTATCACCATATCTCTTCTCTCTTGCATCTCCTACCCTCCCAACACCCCTATTCCACCTCTCTAGGTGGTCAAAAAGCACTGAGCTGATCTCCCTGTGCTATATGGCTGCTTCCCACTAGCTATATATTTTAGGTTTGGTAGTGTATATATGTCCATGCCACTGTTTCACATTGTCTCAGCTTACCCTTCTCCCTCCCCGTGTCCTCAAGTCCATTCTCTAGTAGGTCTGCCTCTTTATTCCCGTCTTGCCCCTAGGTTCTTCATGACGGTTTTTGTTTTTAGTTTTTTAGATTCCATATATATGTGCTAGCATATGGTATTTGTTTTGCTCTTTCTGACTTACTTCACTCTGTATGACAGTCTCTAGGTCCATCCACCTCAATACAAAAAACTCAATTTTGTTTCCTTTTATGACTAATATTCCACTGTATATATGTACCATATCTTCTTTATCAATTCGTCTGCCGGTGGGCACTTCAGTTGCTTCCATGTCCTGGCTAGTGTAAACAGAGATGCAATGAACATTATGGTATATCACTCTTTTTTTTTCTTTTCATTTATTTTATTTTATTTTTTTAAACATCTTTATTAGAGTATAATTGCTTTACAATGGTGTGTTAGCTTCTGATCTGCTCGGGAGCACCGAGCTGATCTCCCTGTGCTATGTGGCTGATTCACACTAGCTATCTATTTTACATTTGGTAGTATATCGAACTCCATGCCACTCTCTCACTTTATCACAGCTTACCCTTCCCCCTCTGCATATCCTCAAGTCCATTATCTAGTAGATCTGTGTCTTTATTCCCATCTTACCCCTAGGTTCTTCATGACCTTTTTTTCCCTTAGATTCCATATATATGTGTTAGCATACAGTATTTGTTTTTCTCTTTCTGACTTACTTAACTCTGTATCACAGAATCTAGGTCTACCCACCTCACTACAAATAACTCAATTTTGTTTCTTTTATGCCTGAGTAATATTCCATTATATATATGTGCCACATCTTCTTTATCCATTCATCTGTTGATGGACACTTTGTGTGTTTCCATGTCCTGGCTATTGTAAACAGAGCAGCAGTGAACATTTTGGTACATGACTCATTTTGAATTATGGTTTTCTCAGGGTATATGCCCGGTAGTGGGATTGCTGGATTGTATGGTAGTTCTATTTGTGGTTTTTTAAGGAACCTCTATACTGTTCTCCATAGTGGCTGTATCAATTTGCATTCCCACCAACAGTGCAAGAGTGTTCCCTTTTCTCCACACCCTCTCCAGCATTTATTTTTTCTAGATTTTTTGATGATGGTCATTGTGACTGGTGTGAGATGATATCTCATTGTAGTTTTGATTTGCATTTCTCTAATGATTAATGATGTTGAGCATTCCGTCATGCATTTGTTGGCAATCTGTATATCTTCTTTGGAGAAATGTCTATTTAGGTCTTCTGCTCATTTTTGGATTGGGCTGTTTGTTTTTTTGATATTGAGCTACATAAGCTGCTTGTAAATTTTGGAGATTAATCCTTTGTCAGTTGATTCATTTGCAAATATTTTCTCCCATTCTGAGGATTGTCTCTTCATCTTGCTTAAGGTTGCAGTAATAAATGGGAGTGTTTCCTTAATTTCAATTTCAGATTTTTCATCATTAGTGTATAGGAATGCAAGAGAGTTCTGTGCCTTAATTTTGTATCCTGCCACTTTACCAAATTCATTGATTAGCTCTAGGAGTTTTCTGGTAGCACCTTTAGGATTCTGTGTGTATAGTCATGTCATCTGCAAACAGTGACAGCTTTACTTCTTCTTTTCTGATTTGGATTCCTTTTCTTTCTTTTTCTTCTCTGATTACCATGGCTAAAGCTTCCAAAACAATGTTGAATAATAGTAGTGAGTGTGGGCGACCTTGTCTTGTTTCTGATCTTAGTGGAAATGGTTTCAGTTTTTCACCATTGAGGATGATGTTGGCTGTGGGTTTGTCCTATATGTCCTTTATATGTAGAGGTAAGTTCTCCCTATGCCTACTATCTGGAGGGTTTTTATCATAAATGGGTGTTGCATTTTGTTGAAAGCTTTTTCTGCATCTATTGAGATGATCATATGGTCTTTATTCTTCAATTTGTTATTATGGTGAATCACATTGATTGATTTGTGCATATTGAAGAATCCTTGCATTCCTGGGATAAACCCCAGTTGATCATGGTTTATGATCCTTTTAATGTGCTATTGGTTTCTGTTTACTAGTATTTTGTTAATAATTTTTGCATCTATGTTCATCAGTGATATTGGCCTGTAGTTTTCTTTCTTTGTGACGTCTTTGTCTGGTTTTGGTATAAGGGTGATGGTGGCCTCATACAATCAGTTTGGGAGTGTTCCTCCCTCTGCCATATTTTGTAAGAGTTTGAGAAGGATAGGTGTTAGCTCTTCTGTAAATGCTTGATAGAATTTGCCTGTGAAGCCATCTGGTCATTTGCTTTTGTTTATTGGAAGATTTTTAGTCACAGTTTCAATTGCAGTGCTTGTGATTGGTCTGTTTATATTTTCTATATCTTCCTGGTTCAGTCTCAGAAGGCTGTGCTTTTCTAAGAATTTGTCCATTTCTTCCAGTTGTCCATTTTATTTGCATAGAGTAGTAATCTCTCATGATCCTTTGTATTTCTGCAGTGTCAGTTGTTACTTCTCCTTTTTCATTTATAATTCTATTGATGTGAGACCTCTCCCTTTTTTTATTGATGAGTCTGGCTAATGGTTTATGAATTTTGTTTATCTTCTCAAAGAATCAGCTTATAGTTTTATTGGTCTTTGCTATTGTTTCCTTCATTTCTTTTTCATTTATTTCTGATCTGAACTTTATGATTTGTTTCCTTCTGCTATATTTGGGAGTCTTTTGTTCTTCTTTCTCTAATTGCTTTAGGAGTAAAAGTTAGGCTGTTTATTTGAGATGTTTCTTGTTTCTTGAGGTAGGATTGTATTGTTATAAACTTCCCTCTTAAACTGCTTTTCTGCATCCCATGTGTTTTGGGTCGTCGCGTTTTCATTGTCATATGTTTCAATGTATTTTTTGATTTCCTCTTTGATTTCATCAGTGATCGTTTGGTTATTAAGTAATGTATTGTTTAGCCTCCATGTGTTTGTATTTTTTACAGATTTTTTCTGGTAATTGATATCTAGTCTCATAGCGTTGTGGCCGGCAAAGATACCTGATACAATGTCAATTTTCTTAAATTTACCAAGGCTTGATTTGTGACCCAAGATATGATTTATCCTGGAGAATGTTCCATGAGCACTTGAGAAGAAAGTGTATTCTGTTGTTTTTGGATGGTATGTCTTATAAAGATCACTTAAGTTCATCTTGTTTAATGTATCATTTAAAGCTTGTGTTTCCTTATTTATTTTCATTTTGGATGATCTGTCCTTTGGTGAAAGTGGGGTGATAAAGTTCCCTACTATGATTGTGTTACAGTCATTTTCTCCTTTTATATCTGTTAGTACTTGCCTTATGTATTGAGGAGCTTCTGCACTGGGTGCATAAATATTTCCAATTGTTACATCTTCTTCTTGGTGATCTCTTGATCATTATGTAGTGTTCTTCTTTGTCTTTTGTAATAGTCTTTGTTTTCAATTCTATCTTGTCTGATATGAGTATAGCTACTCCAGCTTTCTTCTGACTTACATTTGCATGGAATATCTTTTTCCATCCCCACAGTTTCAGTCCATATGTGCCCCTAGGTCTGAAGTGGGTCTCTTGTAGACAGCATATATATGGGTCTTGTTTTTTTTATCCATCAGCCAATCTATGTCTTTTGGTTGGAGCTTTTAATCCATTTACAATTAAGGTAGTTATCGATATGTATGTTCCTATTAGCATTTTCTTAATTGTTTTGGGTTTGTTATTGTAGGCCTTTTCCTTCTCTTGTGTTTCCTGCATAGAGAAGTTCCTTTAGTATTTGTTGTAATGCTGGTTTGGTGGTGCTTTATTCTCTTAGGTTTTGCTTTTCTGTAAAGGTTTTAATTTCTCCGTCAACTCTGAATGAGATACTTTCCGGGTAGAGTAATCTTGGTTGTAGCTTTTTCTCTTTCATTACTTTACATATGTCCTGCTGCTCCCTGCTGGTTTGCAGAGTTTCTGCTGAAAGATCAGCTGTTAACCTTATGGGGATTCCCTGGTATGTTTTATTTCCCTTGCTGTTTTTAATAATTTTTCTATGTACTTAATTTTTGATAGTTTGATTAATATGTGTCTTGGTATGCCTCTCATTGGATTTATCTTCTATGGGACTCTCTGTGCTTCCTAGACTTGATTAACTATTTCCTTTCTATATTAGGGAAGTTTTCCACTATATTCTCTTCAAATATTTTCTCAGTCCCTTTCTTTTTCTCTTCTTCTTCTGGGACCCCTATAATTCGCATGTCAGTGCTTTTAACATTGTCCCAGATGTCTCTGAGAGTGTTCTCAATTCTTTTCATTCTTTTTTCTTTATTCTGCTCTGCAGTAGTTATTTCCACGATTTTATCTTGCAGGTCACTTATCCGTTCTTCTGTCTCAGTTATTCTGCTATTGATTCCTTCTACAGAATTTTTAATTTCATTTTTTGTGTTGTTCATCACTGTTTGTTTGCTCTTTATTTCTTCTAGGTCCTTGTTAAATGTTTCTTGTATTTTCTCCATTGTATTTCCAAGATTTTGGATCATCTTTACTCTCATTATTCTGTATTCTTTTCCAGGTAGACTGCCTATTTCCTCTTCATTTTTTTTGTCTGGTTGTTTTTTTTTCCTTTCTCCTTCATCTGCTGTGTGCTTCTCTGTCTTCTCATTTTGCTTAACTTAACTTCATCCCGAACTGTGATTGGAGTCTCCCTTTTGGAGGCTGCAGGTTTGTAGTTCCTGTTGTTTTTCGTGTCTGCTCCCAGTGGCTAAGGTTGGTTTAGTTGGTTGTGTAGGCTTCCTGGTGGAAGGGACTAGTGCCTCTGTTCTGGTGGATGAGGCTGTATCTTGTCTTTCTGGTTGAAGGTCCTCATCTGGTGGTGTGTTTTGGGGTGTCTCTGACCTTATGATTTTAGGCATCCTCTCTGCTAATGGGTGGTGTTTTGTTCCTGTGTTGCTAGTTGTTTGTCATAGGGTGTCCAGCACCATAGCTTTCTGGCCATTGAGTGGAGCTGGGTCTTGGTGTTGAGATGGAGATCTCTGGGAGATTTTCGCCATTTGATATATTATGTGGAGCTGGGAGGTCTCTGCAGGGGCAATGTCCTGAACTCGGCTGTCCCACCTCAGAGGCACAGGCTTGATGCTCGGCCGGAGCACCAAGACCCTGTCATCCACACATCTAAAAATAAAAGGGAGAAAAAAGAAAGAAAGAAAGAAAAGAAAAGAAAGTTATTAAAATAATAAAAAATAATTATTAAAAAGAAAAAAGATTTAAAAGTAATAAAAAGGAAGAAAGGATGAAGAGAGCAACCAAACTAAAAAACAAATTCACCAATGAAAATAAGTGCTCAAAACTATACAAAAACATACACACACACACACACACACACACAAAACATGGACAGACAGAACCCTAGGACAGATAGTAAAAGCAAAGCTATACAGACAAAATAACACACAGATGCACACACATACACACTCACAAAAAGAGAAAAGGGAAAAAAATATTGTTGCTCCCAAAGTCCACTGCCTCAATTTGCAATGATTCGTTGTCTATTCAGGTGTTCCACAGATGGAGGGTACATCAAGTTGATTGTGGAGATTTAATCCACTGCTCCTGAGGCTGCTGGGAGAGCTTTCCCTTTCTCTTCTTTGTTCTCACAGCTCTCGGGGTTCAGCTTTGGATCTGGCCCCGCATCTGCATGTAGGTCGCCTGCGGGCATCTGTTCTTTCCTCAGACAGGACAGGGTTAAAGGAGCAGCTGATTCGGGGGCTCTGGCTCACTCAGGCCGGGGGGAGGTAGGGCTAAGGATGTGGGGCGAGCCTGCGGCGGCAGAGGCTGGCATGACGTTGCACCAGCCTGAGGCGCACCATGCCTTCTCTTGAGGAAGTTGTCCCTGTATCACGGGACCCTGGCAGTGGTGGGCTGCACAGGCTCCTGGGAGGAGCGGTGTGGATAGTGACCTGTGCTTGCACACAGGCTTCTTGGTGGCCGCAGCAGCAGCCTTAGCATCTCATGCCCATCTCTGGGGTCCGCGCTGACAGCCGCGGCTCGTGTCCGTCTCTGGATCTCCTTTAAGGCTCTCTTAATCCCCTCTCCTTGCGTACCAGGAAACAAAAGAGGCAAGAAAAAGTCTCTTGCCTCTTTGGCATCTCCAGACTTTTCCCCGGACTCCCTTCCATCTAGCTGTGGCGCACTAGCCCCCTTTAGGCTGTGTTCATGCCGCCAACCCCAGTCCTCTCCCTGGGATCCGAGCGAAGCCCAAGCCTCAGCTCCCAGCCACCCCCGTCCCGGCGGGTGAGCATACAAGCCTCTCGGGCTGGTGAGTGCTGATTGGCACCGATTCTCAGTGTAGGAATCTCTCCGCTTTGCCCTCTGCACCCCGGAGAGTTGCTGCGCTCTCCTCCGTGGCTCCAAAACTTCACCCCTCCACCTCCCGCGGTCTCCGCCCATGAAGGGGCTTCTAGTGTGTGGAAAACTTTCCTCCTTCACAGCTCCCTCCCACTGGTGCAGGTCCCGTCCCTATTCTTTTGTCTCTGTTTTTTCTTTTGCCCTACCCAGGTCCGGGGGGGAGTTTCTTGTCTTTTGGGAGGGCTGAGGTCTTCTGCCAGCGTTCAGTAGGTGTTCTGCAGGAGCTGTTCCACATGTAGATGTACTTCTGATGTATTTGTGGGGAGGAAGGTGAACTCCGTGTCTTACTCTTCTGCCATCTTGAAGTTCCTCCATGCATTTGCTTTTTTAAGCAATTGAATTTTAGTTTAAATACATTTTTATAAGTAAGAGACAACATAAAATGCATTATAAAACTGTAGTCTCTAATCCCTTGTGCATTTAGTGTAGGGAACTACCCCATCCCTCCTCCTAGACTTATAAAACAGAACAGAACCAGCCTTGAATTGAATACAGCAGTAAGTTATCTAAGCTGCCAAGTCTGATCATTTTCTCTTCTTGGAAACTGGCATAAATGCAGAGTTTGCCATCAACTTCAAAGCTTTCTTCCAAGTATAGAAGGAGAAATATTTTGATATAGTAATGTAAAACAAGTGGACATTTTAATGAACATTTACTCTGATAAGCACTGTGCAAACATGTTCTATGTCTATTTTTTGTAATCACCTCCTCAATGTTAAGCTTTTGCACAATTTTTACCCTATTTTACAAATTAGAAATTATAGGTTGTCAGAATTTACTGGCACCCATGAGGTGTTACACTGATTGATGTTTAAACTGTCTACTCAAATGTAAGTACAATCTGGTAGTAAGAAAAATAGTAATACTCCATGGACTTGAGGGAGCAAAAAGATCTCTGAGTTTCAAAAGATCTAAATTATGCAAGCTGAGAAATCCTGGATGGACACCATGATACCTTTAGGTCACCTTTCAGCATCCAGGTGGCAAATTACCATTATGGATTAGGTTTCTTAATTCTTTTTGTGTCACGGACCCCTTTGGCCTTCTGGAGAATCTCATGAATCCTTTCTCAGAAAAATGTTTTAAAGCACATAACAGAAAGAATGGAATCTTTTTCTAGCAGTTGATCCCTGAGATTTTCAAGCACTTTGGCTCTGTCTACTTCACTTCCCACTTCTACCAAACTGCTCAAATACCTTCCCTAATGTTCTTCAGAAAAGGTAGAGGAGACATGCAAGCAGGTTTGGAGAGTATGTTTTTGGGGAAGAGAGGCTTTTGAGATGACATTGGTGTCTTCCTTTTCCCTTCTTTCTAGAAGCCTCCCCATTTCTAGCACCTCCATCTTTCCCCAGATCAAGCTCCGTGTTCCTCTGGTTTTACTTCTTTTCCGTCCTCGCTCATCTCTTGCTCAGCCCAGTCCACTTCTCTAGACCCACCCCTTGCTGCCTCCTCACACTAGCTCCTTCTCCCGGCTGAGTCCCGCCTTCTACCCTGTCTCTTTTTGGGTTCCTGTCAATCATGCTGGGCCACCCTCTCGCCCACATCCCTAACACACACCAAGCCTGTCCCCGGCCTCCCCTGCAGGCAGAAGAGCTGTGGCAAATGAAGGATGGCCTCTGCTTCCAGCCAGTTCTCCGAAAAGCAGTTCAGGAACGTCTGCTGGGAGCTCCAGCCGCCCGGGGTAGGCGGGGCCGGCTGGGAGCTGCTGGTGAAGAGCATGAGCATCAGCATCTACTGGCAGCTGAACCAAGTAGTAGTTGGCCCGCTAGAGGCACGAGGGGCGGCAGCGCGCCGGGGGTGGGCACCCGGGGGTTGGAGGTACGGCCCCCGGGGAGTTCCAGTCTGCAGCCAGGTCAGGACACCGTGAGTCTTCTGGAGCCAAAGAGGAGTGAGCACTGGGCTGGTGCCTCTAGCTGACTCTTCCATGTGTCCTGGGGAGTATGGAGTATCCAGAATTTTGTCTCAGGTCTGAGGCCCGACTGGACACGTGTTTTGTTAGAAGTTAATGGTAGAATTAAAACGTGGGTGGGCTGATTCTTAGCCCCATGCACTTGCCTGCAAGGGACGTGGAGCCCGGCTCCCAGGTGGATGCCGGTTCCTGTGTGTATGGCGGGGAGTATTTCAGGGTTGAGGCTAGTCATTTTAGTGACTTGCTTCCTTTGGCAGCTGCCCCCTTCCTTGTAAATTGGACTTAATAACTTTAGTCTGAAACTTCTGGGAGAAAGGTTAAGTAAAAGGGTAGGAGGAATGGTGTCGGCAGCGTGCCCGGAGGCCTTTGGAGCCAGGTAGTCAGCCAGGTGGAATGACGGCCAGTCATCAGTTACTCACTGTGCTAGTAGTGCCTGGCAAGTAGCCTTAGAAATCACCTTCGTCAACATTTCCTAACAGAGAACCAGAGGACTAGAGTGTTCGAGACAGGAGGAGCTCTGAATGTCTGTGAGTACCAGAGCCACTGGATACAACAGGATGAACATGAAGCTCAGTCTAGGGCAGGCAGAATTAATTTCCAAGTGTCATTTCAGCAGTTACCTCAGCGCAAACATGAACGTGTTTTCAGACAACATCCTTTTATCTTCTAACCATTTCATTTTCCACACCAGCCATGCCCAGGCACTTGCCAAGTGTTGTCAGTTCACTGCTCAGATGTATCTAATCTCTGGTCCCTTTCCCTTGCTTTGTTCCTCTTTAACCTTTGCCACTTTGGGTAGTACCTCTCACCTAGAATTGCAGTGGCCTCCTAACTAGCTTCTTGGCTTTACACCCCTCTGATTCCTTCCATCCTATGCACTACAGTCCAATCAAGTACTGGAAAGAGAGGCTGCGACCTTATCAGTCCCCTTCCAGTGGCCCTGTTGATTGCACAATTAATAATAATAATAACTACTGTAATAGCTAATGCATTGCATGCTTTCCTAGGCTCCAGGCACTGGTTGAGTGCTTTGCAGGCATTGCCTTACTCAGTCCTCACATTAACCCTGATGTAAGGTACTGATTGTCACCTTTCTACCTGTATAGAAAGAATATGTAGAAAGGCTAAACTGATTGCTCAGGACTCACTCAGCTGTCTAGCTCCAGACCTTTGCCATAAATACGTTCCTGCACTGACTGTGAAAGAGGGCCAAAGCTGCCAGGTGGGTTATGCATGTGCCACTAGTCTGACCCCAACTCACATTTCCAGCTCTACATCCCATGACTCACCCACACCCTCCTGTCCTCCAGGCAACTCCAGCCACTCCCCCCATGCCCTCCACAGGCTGTTCTATTTTGCTTTTTAACCTTTTGTCCCACAGCTGCCTGAGCTAAGACAGTGAGTGACTTCATTTTGTGTATTGTTTCCATTGTGTATTGTTATGTAGCAGGGCCTGCCTCCCTCATGTGCTGAGGATGTGAGTGGTATTCAGAATATAATTCCTATCTCTACTAATCATATTATGGTTAGTCATATTATGGATATGTCTTATTTCCACCTGTTTTGAGCATGAGGGCAGTCATGGTACATTGATGTAAGTTACAAGTCTTTCCAGAGAACTTCCATAAGTTTGGAGGCTGTATGATTCCCATAGGTGTTGCGCTTGAGCCTCAGTAGCTAGGATGCAGGGCCGCTGCCCTGTGGCCACTTTGATATCCATCTGTATTAAATGTCATGAGTCCCTGCTGGGTCAGGGTACAAGCCCTTTCTTTCCTAGAACCCTTAGTGCATAGCCAGCATTAGTTGCTATCTGACCCATTTTGCTAGAGCCCCATTTTCTTTCCAGGTTGACTCCCATCCTTTACTTTCCTCTTGGAAGAGAATTCCCTCTAATCTCCAGTTAGTAAATATTGTCATCTGAATACCACTCCACATCAAAATGGAATTAAGCTTGTCCCACACTCTGCCTAGACCTGCACTTATCTCCCTTAAAGGCTTTGCCCTTTTCTGTCTTGTGAGCCAGTATGGTTTCATCCACAATGCATGTTGTTGCCATTATGTGCCTCTTCTTCCTCCTCCACCCACTTCCCTGCCCATTTTACCTACGCATGTGCATATGGTCTTGGGTCCCCAGGTCCCTGGCTAGAGGTCAGACCAGAAGACCCTGGCCCCTCAGTCAGTCTTTACCTTGAGTACATACCTGACTATTGCCCAGGTGATTCCAGGTGAGGTTTTTCATTGCAGTTTTTGTCTTCTGGCTTTTTAAAATTCCTTCAGCTGCATTATATAAAGTGGATTTGTTTGGGGCCCTTTAATGTTGGGAGACCAGCAGGGGGTCCTATTGATCTAAGCAACTTTTGATAGTGCTGCATTAACCTTTACTTCAATCCCATAAATAGTCACTTCATTCATCTTATTTCTTAATAACCATCTAAAGATCTGCTGAAATGAGTCCCTTGATTCTCCGTGTCTCTCCCAATTTCTTGTTAATGTAAGACCCACAGGGGAAGCTGAGACAGGTAATCTGATAAGACCTCTTGGATTGCTCAGTTTTGCTGCAGTAAAGTTATACGTGGTACACATGCAAAAGGGACTCTCTTCCTCAAAGGTTTTGCTAAATTTTTGATGGGTAAGAGGCATATTCAATGGATGAATACCCTGATCATGAAGCCACTCCAACATGGCTTGCATACAAATCATATTAGCTGCTTCATCAGGGGTGTACCACTTGGAATTTTTAGGATAGGAAGAATCAGACAGTCCCTCTTCTCAGACTTCACAGTGGCTTGTATCCAGTTGAGCCAGGCTGGCTGTTCCCTAGGGAGTAACCTGCTGTGAGTTTGGATCATGTATAGCCATCTATGATTGGCCAAGAAGCCACAGGAAGCTGTCATCATGATCTAAATTATGCTGTAACAAAGTTACTATTAAGTGTTTTGAAAAGACTGAACTAGTATAGAAGCACTTGAATGAGTTTTCAATGTAACAAATATTTATATTTGTTTTATATTTCAAAATAAAACAGATTGTGGCTTCTTTTTAGTAGAACCAAATAATTGTGAATCTTGTTCTTGGAAAAATGGCTATTTTTTACATACAATATTCTGATTTTTTTCATTTTTCTCTTTTTCTATTAAATCACACAATTTTAGAGTTAGAAAATCTTCTGTCCAATAGCATCACCTGTTCTTTTCACTTTTTTCCTACTTTCTTTGCCTATTTTGTTTCTTTGTTCTCACCTCTTTTTTCTTCCCATGTTATAATGGTAATATCTTTACACAGTGCATTAATATACAAAATTCTGTTACACATAATTAGTTTTCATTTATCCCTCTCAACAAATCTGGAAGATAGTAAGACACAGGCTTATCTTTCTATTTTACACATGGCAGTAAGACCCAGCATGTTTAAGTCAGTCACACAAGGCCTCATAACTAGGAACTAGACATGGACCAGTCTATTTTGATGAACTCAGTACCAAATATACTGCTTACTTCAATTCAGAATGACATTCTCTTTTTGAAAACTAAGCAAAACTAGTGCAGAGCTGCCATGTGCTATCCTATGTGGTATCCTGGGAAGAGCAGGGGTTTTGGAGGCAGATAGTCTTGGGTTAAAATTTCTGCTCTGCCCAACTATCATTCATTTATTCATTTTTAGAGATATTAATCAAATGCTTTCCACTTGGTACTGCCCTGGCAGGCACTGGGCATAAGCAGGGAGCAGGAAGTTGGAGCTACTGGTTCAAAGAGCTTCTTGAACAGTGAACCATATTCACTGATGAGAATAAACCAGCAGTGTGTAATGAAATGGGGGTGGAAAATGTTACAAAAAAGTAAAGAGGTATAAAGGGATAGAGAGATGGCATGGCAGGGGGGTATCCAGGGGTGTTGTGATATGTTTTAGATAACGGAAATCTGGAAAGCCCCACTGCCCAGAGGTAATATTTGAGTGGAGATAGAAGTGAAATGAGAGATTGCATCCTGCAAATATCTGGAGGAGAAATGGACCAGAGAGTGTTTGCTTCTCAATGCTCAAGCATATTAGAATTGCTTGGGGAGCTCTAAGGACATCCCCAAGCCCTATCGTAGAGCTCCAGGTATAATTGAGCTGGGGTAGGCCTGGGTGGTCCTTTTGAAAAGTTCCCCTTTCACATAGAGGTTGATTATTCTGTCTTCTCTACTTCTGTGTATATTTGAAATGCTGGTGCACCTGCAGGGCCTGTTAAAATGCACACTAAGACCTCACTTCCAGTTTTGATTCAGTGGGTCTGGGTTGAGAGTTGACATTTTACTTCTTTTCTCATTCTCCTTCCAATCCTTCCCTCTCCCCTTCCTCCTCCTCCTTAGCTTCTTGTTCTTGTTCTTGATCTTTGTGTTCTTTTTCTTCAGACAAGGAAACTGAGGTTTAAAGAAGTTCTGAGAAATATCTGGGAAAGGTAAATCTGTGGACACAGGAAGTAGCTTGTCTGGGATTGGGAATGGGAACAGGGAGTCACTGCAACTGAACAAGAGGTTTCTTTGGAGGTTACACAAATGTGTAACTTGTAGAAGGTTGCATAACTCCATAAATTTACTAATAATCATTGAATTGTACACTTAAAACGAGTGAATTTTATAGCACTTAAATGATACTTCAATAAAGCTGTTAATTTTTTTAAAAAAAGATGTTATGAAACTCACCCTAGGTCACACAACTAATGAACTTGACTTGAAGTCATTAGTTGCAGCAGAACTTGGACTCGAAGCCACTAATGTGACAGTAGAGTTCAAGGTCTATGATACAGCTTCCAAATTGTCACTGACCTCTCCAAACATATCATTAGATAAGTAATAAGCCATCAGAGTGCACATAGCTATAGTCATGGTAATGACATAATTTATCATCCTAACCAGAACACTTTTGAGTGAAAGGGGTGTTGTAAAATGTTTCACCAGGAAAAGTGTAAACCCTGTGATGGGTATATTGGAACATAGATCACCCTAGCTATAGCTCACAACCAGACACAATTTAATTTATTAGGTGCTTTGAAATCCTCTCATTGGATCCCTGTACAAATTTGGCAAAACAAGAGTTATGTTCAGTTTATAGATGGAGAAGCTGAGACTCAGCAAGTGCCTTAAGTTCATAAATCCTAAAATCACAGAGCAGTTAAGCATCAAAACTATACTTTAGACCAGGGATTGCTGAATCTGTCATGCTGGCTATTTTTGAACAGTCCACAAGCTAAGAATAGTTTTTACATTTTAAGTTGTTGTATAAGTACCTACATAATAGCCTCCATTTTGCCTTTTAGCCCTTAAAGTCCAAAATATTTTCTATTTGGCTTTTTATAGAAAAAATATTTGGGGAATCCTGCTTTACATCATTGCCACCACCACTTCCAAAACATGCAACCCAGGAAAGTTCTGAATTATTACAGAGTCATATTGCAATTCCACATGTAAGAGAGAAATCCTTGTGTCATAAGCTCCAAATATATTTTATTTTGAATAACATGAGCGTTTACCATTTAAGCTCAGACCACCTTTCAAAGTAAATCTGCCGATCTTGAATGCACTATACAGGATAAGTACCAAAAAAATCTTAATCTTAAATATATTATACTCAAGCTCAAAAAAACCAAAGAGAAAGAGAAAATCTTGAAAGAAGCTGGGGGAGGGGTGTGGGAACCACTTTACCTATAGAGAAATACAAATGAGAACTACAGCAGACATCCCACCAGACACCACCCTGAAAAAAGAGAATGGAGTGAAATATATTATGTTTTGAAAGAGATAAAACCACCGACCTAGAATTCTATATCCAATGAAGCTGTCCTTCAAAAGTGAAGAAGATATAAAAACTTTTTCAGACAAATAAAAGCTGAGGCAATTCATCAGCAGCAGACCTGCTCTGGAAGAAATGTTAAAGGGGAAGAAAAAATGGTATAGGTCAGGAAATCAGATCTACATAACATAAAAAGTGCCTCTTTTATTGTCTCAAACTTTTGCAAGGCATGAACTTTTTCTTATTCACCAGCTATTACCAGGGCTTAGCAAAATGCAGGCATGCAGTAGGTCCTGAAAGATTGCTTGAATAGGTACATGAACCAACATTTTGGAGGTTTTTCTCATTAGGGTATATTCAAATAACCCAAAGGTAGCTATGGAAAGCTACCATTAGCTTGCCATTTCTAAACTAAATGGCAAGATATGGTAGCTATGTACAGCTCTAAGCTTTTTTTGTGTCTTAAAAACATACTAAAAGTCCCAGGCTAAAATCTAAAGGTTCATATTCACATGGATTCTCCTTTTCTTACAAAAATATAGTCATTTGTGGGGCTTCCCTGGTGGCGCAGTGCTTGAGAGTCCGCCTGCCGATGCAGGGGACACGGGTCCGTGCCCCGGTCCGGGAAGATCCCACATGCCGTGGAGCGGCTGGGCCCATGAGCCATGGCTGCTGAGCCTGTACATCTGGAGCCTGTGCTCTGCAACGGGAGAGGTCACAGCAGTGAGAGGCCCGCGTACTGCAAAAAACAAACAAACAAAACAAACAAACAAACAAAAATATATATATTCATTTGCATAGTTTCCATGAAGGGTAAAATAGCCTCCCAAAATAGTGTCAGGGAGTGGTGAGCTTGTGTCTCCCACTGGAGAGCCTGCTAGAGCTCTCCTCCTGCCCTTAGGTGGCAATTTTGATATTAAAGGCAGGTTGGAAGACCAGGCAAGAGCCATCCTCCATGTGGCCCAGTTCAGTCCCCGGCTCACCCAGGTATTGGTATGGTGTTATGTCTAAAGATCCAGAATGTCCAATTCCTTCCTACAAAGTCTCCTTTCCTCTCAAGGGTTCCCAAAGTCCAATGAACATCAAAGTTTCAGTTTATTAATAGCCACCTCCTGTGACCCTCATGCAGGGATCTGGTAAAAGACAGGGTTATACCTGGAGACAGAAATGGGTGATCCTACTCACCCCTCTCTTTTCATTTCCCCAAAATGAGTTTACCAATGGTCCATACCCCATATTACCATTGTGTAGATTAAGTGGGATGACCCCTGTAAAGCACTCAGCCCAGGGCCTGGTATTCAGTAAGCACTCAATAAGCATTAACTATCACTGTTATCTTACCTAGCTCTCTGCAGTTCTTCAGGATTAAATCTACTTTGTGTTCTTGGAGAGACATCAATTCAGATTTAGTCAGCTGTCTTTCTTCCTACAGTCTTGGTACACACTGCCCAGTGGTACCTGCAGCTTTCATACCTGCAATTAGGAGTGATTCTCCTTGGTGAAAAATGCTTGCTTTTCATACCATCTGAACCTGTTACTTGCCACAGAAGGCTGGAGTTGGACAGTTTCCACAGTGGTAGATTGGGGAAGCTTCCTGACCCCTAAGGAATGGAAATGAGCTTTTCTATGAGAGGCAAAGAAAATTCAGTGCATACTCGAGGGTGCATTGAGAAGATTAGAGAGATGTAATTCATTGAGGCTATCTTGTAGTTAGTTATGAAATGCAGATAAATACCATAAATTGAAGAGAATGAGTGATGCCTTTCTTCAGGTCAAGTGGCAGGGGTTAGGGACAGTGAGGATTACTTCTCTGTAGGAATTGCAAATGTCAAATGCAAGCATTATGAGATTTTGACATTTCTCATATGTAAACACATTAGCTCTTACAGAATTTATTCTGCGTAGAACAAATAAGTGTACTATTGGCAGTAATGTTTCTCTAATTATTTCAACCCTATGAATGCAATTGAAAAAAATGCAGTTTTTCAATGCATTTCAATCAGCATTGGTAAGAAACATAACAGCTTGATTCTTAGGCAAGTTCACAAGAAGAATAGATCTCAAAAATCTGTGATGACATAAGCAAATTGCTGAAGCATGCCTCCACACCCCTTCCAAGTCTTCATTGATAAAGTGGAGATAATGAGATGCTTATTTCACAGGATTATTGTATTAATCTCCAAGCACAGTGACCAGTTCAGAATAGGTACGCCATAGATGGTAGTTCCCCCACAATGTGCTTTATGTTGTAGTTCTGAATCCCGAGGTTCTTTTTTTTTTTTGCAGTACGCGGGCCTCTCACTGTTGTGGCCTCTCCCGTTGCGGAGCACAGGCTCCGGACGCACAGGCTCAGCGGCCATGGCTCACGGCCCCAACCACTCCACGGCATGTGGAATCTTCCCGGACTGGGGCACGAACCCGTGTCCCCTGCATCGGCAGGCGGACTCTCAACCACTGCGCCACCAGGGAAGCCCCCACCCCAGTTCTTTAATCTGAAAAAAAAGAGATCATTATTATACTTACCTTATTAGTGAAAATGATATCTAATACTTACTAACTACTTATTATGCACCTGACACCACAATAAGAACTTTAGATGGGTTATCTAATTTAATCCTCATAATCATTTCCTTAGGTAGAAACTCTTATTAGCCCTACTTTGCAGTTGAGTAAAGCAAGACTAGTAGGTGGAAGAGCTTAGACCATACTCGGACTGTGTCTCCAAGCCCATGCTGTAACCACCAAGCTGTATTTCCTGGCTACAGGGTTTTTGAGATGATTCTAGAATAATATATGAAAAGACGGTACAGCCCTAGTTCATTGAAGGTGATACTATTCATCCTTTTTCCAGTCTTCTTTTTTTTTATAATTGTTATATCTTCTTGTTGGATTGATTGATCATTAGAGTGCCCTTCTTTGTCTTTTGTAATAGTCTTTATTTTAAAGTCTATTTTGTCTGATATAAGTATTGCTACTTCAGCTTTCTTTTGATTGCCATTTCTTTTTTCCATCCCCTCACTTTTAGTCTGTATGTGTCTCTAGATCAGAAGTGGGTCTCTTGTAGGCAGCATATGTACAGGTCTTGTTTTTGTCTCTATTCATCCAGTCTCTGACCTTTGATTGGAGTATTTAGTCTGTTTACATTTAGGTAATTATCAGTTGTATATTTTTATTGCCATTTTGTTAATTATTTTGGATATTTTTGTGGGTCTTTTTTTCCATTTCTTCTTTTGTTCTCGTCTCTTGTGATTTGATGACTATCTTTAGCTTTATGTTTGGATAGCTTTATCCTTTTTTGTGTGTATATCTATTATAGATTTTTGTTTTGCAGTTACCATGAGGTTTTTATATAGCAGTGTATGTATATACATGATTGTTTTAAATTGCTAATCTCTTAATTTCAAATGCATTTTAAATACCCTGAATCTGTACTCTCCTCTCCTCATGATTACTGTTTATGATGTCATATTTTACATCTAATTGTTTTGTGTATCCCTTAACTACTTATTGTGAATACAGATGATTTTACTACTTTTGTCTTTTAACTTCTCTACTAGCTTTCTGTGTGGTGATTCCCTACCTTTACTGTATATTTGCCTTTTCTGGTGAGCCTTTTCATTCTGTAATTTTCTTGTTTCTAGTTGTGACCTTTTCTATTTCACCTAGAGAAGTTCCTTTAACATTCGTAGTAAAGCTTGTTTGGTGATGCTGAATTCTTTTAATTTTTGGTTGTCTGTAAAGCTTTGATTTCTCCATCAAATTTGAATGAGAGCCTTGCTTGGTAGAGATTTCTTGGTTGGAGGCTTTTCCCTTTCATTACTTTAAATATACCATCCCACTCTCTTCTTGCCTGCAGAGTTTCTGCTGAAAAATCAGCTGATAGCCTTATGGGAGTTCCCTGTTATGTTCTTTGCTGCTTTTCCCTTGCTGCTTTTAGTATTCTCTCTTTAATTTTTGTCATTTAAATTACAGTGTATCTTGGTGTGTTCCTCTCTTGGTTAGTCCTATATGGGACTCCTAGCACTTCCTGGAGATGGGAGGTGTGGGTCTTTCCGTTGTGACGCGTTGACTATGCAGGTGGTCTGGTAGGCTTGGTTGGACCCTATTTTGGTTGGTTGCCAGGTGCTAGCTTGTGCGGATTCTGCTGGCTGCTGTTTAGTGGGGCCTAGTCATGAAGCGGCTGGTTGTGGAATCCTAGGGGTCCTTGGGGCTAGTGCTGGCTCTTTGGTAATCAGAATCGGGGTCTCAAAGATTCTGGGACTCTTACCTACCCACTGGCAGGTGAAGACAGAGCCTGCAGTTAGTGTTCCACTACAGGCACGCAGAGCTGGTTCCTGGAGTCTAGCTACAGGGCTCAGGGATACCAGAGCTCATTTCAGATCACTGGGGGGCAGGGGAGGAATTCCTGGTATGGTTGGGTATGGTGTCCGGTATGTCCAGAAGGTTGAGTTGGCCTACTAGTGGGCAAGGCCAGGGCTCAGCTGGTCCTAGGGTAAGATCTAGCCTGTTACGGGATTATAGTTTTCTCACTTCTGGCGTCTGCCCTGGTGGGTGAGGCTGCTCTAGCGTCTTGGGCAGGTTTCCTAGTGGGAGGGGCTGGTGTCTGTCCACTATTGCATGGAGCTGGATCTAGGCCCTCTGGTGGGCTGGGCCATGTCTGTAGGCATGTCTGTAGGCATGTGTCTGTAGGCATCTCTGACCTCTTTAGTCCCTAGGCAGCCTGTTTGCTGATGGGTATGGCTGTGTCCCCACCCATTTAGTTGTTTAGCCAGAGGCATCCAAGCACTGGAGCCTACAGGCTGTTGGGTGGGCCCAGATATTTGTGCTAATGATTTAATATGTCAGCTGCCAGGAGTGTTCATGTGGCTGAA
This sequence comes from Neophocaena asiaeorientalis asiaeorientalis, assembly GCF_003031525.2. Classification (NCBI taxonomy): domain Eukaryota; kingdom Metazoa; phylum Chordata; class Mammalia; order Artiodactyla; family Phocoenidae; genus Neophocaena; species Neophocaena asiaeorientalis. The sequence continues at coordinate 1,872,990 of NW_020174560.1, forward strand.
TATTCCCCACTATGTCACCAGAATCTCTGTCCCTAGGGTGAGCCACAGCTGCCCCTCACCTCTCCAAAGGACTCTCCCAAACAGGCAGGTAGGTCTGGCCCAGGCTCCAAAAAAATTACTGCTTTTTCCCTAGGTCTGGTGCCTGTGAGATTTTCTGTGGTCCTTTAAGAGTGAAATCTCTATTTCCCCCAGTCCTGTGGGTATCCTGCAACTAAGCCCTACTGGCCTTCAACGCCAAATGCTTTGGGGGCTCATTCTCTCAGTTCCAGAACCCCAGACTGGGGAGTCTGACATGGGGCTCAGAACTATCACTCCTGTGGGCAAACCTCTGCAATGTAATTATTCTCCAGTTTGTGTGTTGCCCACACAGGGAGTATGGGATTTGAATATATCGTAAGTCTTCCCCTCCCACCTGTCTCACTGTGGCTCTGTCTTTATGTATTTAGCTGTAGAAGGTCTTCTGGGGTAGGTTCCAGTCTTTTTCATTAGTGGTTGTTCTGCAAATAGTTGTGATTTTGGTGTGCTCATAAGGGAAGGTGAGCTCAGGGTCTCTCTACTCTGCCATCTTGGCCACTCTCTGGTACTTTCTATAATAGAGTATATGTAATTTCAGATATTTCTGTGCAAAATTAAATATACTTTATTGTCTATTATTAGTGCCCATTATCTCTTACTTCTCTTCCTTGACAATGCATTTTAATAATGCTTATGTATGTCTGTACAATTTTAATGAATTTACACATAATCATATTTCCTTGTAAATGTTCCTAAGTTTTATCAGCACTATTTTGTGACTACTCTTCTACTTTAGGGTAATGTCAAATAAAAAGCAAACCTGAACTTACTAAGGAGAGACTTTTGTTTAAAAGGATTCTTGCCCGGGGTTGGGGGTTATTGTAATAGGGAGAATACTTTGACCATAGGATCTGTGAGTCTCAGGAGTGAAGCAGAAAGGACTTTCTTTTATAGAGAGGATTCAGCAAGGCTAGAAACCATGTGTGGGGAAGTGAGATGCAGGTGGCCTGACTGGAGAATAGAACAGAGAATATCTTACCCTGAGGCCATTCTGTTCTCAGGAGGGGCTGAATACTGGCTCAGGCTGAGGTTGGGCCAAAGTTTAGGGGCTTGGAGGAAGGAGTGATGCTTAACCAGTGTGGTTAACAAGCATTTTGCTCTAATTGATCAGCAGCGGGGTAAGCAGTTTAGCCGATCCTTTATGAGGCAATGAAAGGGAATTTAGAGATACTGTTTCTGGATTTGTGATATATGAACAAGCGGTGTGTGTGTATCATCTAAGTCATAGGGGGAAAGGCGGTTCTTCTATTGTAAGCTGTTTTTGGAACACAAAGGGTGTGGGAGTTTCTTAACCTCTACTGTTTTCCAGGATCACAAGACTCAAGTAAAATTCATTGCCAGTAAGAACCACTTATAAAAATTAGGGTTATTATTAGCTTCAAGTAAGAGAAACTGGATTAACAATGACTTAAATTAAGAGGGGTTTATTTTTCTCACCTAACAAGTAGTACAGAGGTCAGCAGTTGCTGACATTGGTTTAGATGATCAACAATGCCAGTAAAACTTTGTCTTTTTAATCTGCCTTCTCATGTTTTTTTGTTTTTTTTTTTTTTTTCTCTTAGGCACAAAATAGCTGTTGCACCTCCAGGTATCATATCCATATTCAAAACAGGAAGGAGGTGTCATATTGTCACCTCTACCTGCCTAAGAGACCAGGAAAGTTATTAACCATGCACATGGCTGTAGGCATTCTCTTAGCAAGAAAGAGAGTGTATACTATAACAAATCTTCTGTGTCTTCCAGGAATTGTAATGACTGATATGATATTGAATAAGTCTTTTACTATCTGAAGTGTAGGAAGTTAAATAGCCTATAAATCAAGCATTAGAAAAGTAGGCAGTGTGTTTTACTTTAGATAAAGAAATTGAGCCATTCTTAGAAGTGGTTTTCTAGAGGAGCTTCAGGAAAAGCCAATGACCTCTTGAGTAAACTTGTTTGGAGTCATTTATTGAAATATGAGTACATTTTGACACATAAATGCAGCAAATGTTACATGGGGATTATATCTCTAATTTGAAAGAGACATATATCAATAATAAAAACATTGCCCAAATAATAAGATTTATGCTTTTTCCTATTAAATTGTACAAACAATAGTAGCCAGTCCTGGTGAGATGCTTCTTTGCTACTAGTAACAGTATAAAGTGGTAAAAAACTTTCTTAAAAGTTTATAAAAAGTATAAAAAGGGTTTTCCCTGGTGGCACAGTGGTTGAGAGTCTGCCTGCCGATGCAGGGGACACGGGTTCGTGCCCCAGTGCAGGAAGATCCCACATGCCACGGAGCGGCTGGGCCCGTGAGCCATGGCTGCTGAGCCTGTGCGTCCAGAGCCTGTGCTCCGCGACAGGAGAGGCCACAACAGTGAGAGGCCCGTGTACTGCAAAAAAAAAAAAAAAAAACTAAAAAGAGCCTTAAAGTGTTAATGTCCATTACCCTAAAATTTATCTCTAATAAAGCTTCCAGCTTTTCTAATGAAAAAATTATACATATGGACCAAGTTGTCTTTATGGAATAATTGTTCCAGCAATATTTATAATTGTAAAAATATATGGAAATAGGAATGACTTACAAGAATAATTTAATTGTTCTTGCCATAAATTCAAAATAATGTTGTTGAATATAATAAGAACACAAGCTATTTATGCCACATTAATCACATTTTGTAACATGTAAAAGTATTTATTTACTTAAAAGAAATATGTCAATTGTTACCATTAGGTATTTGTGGATTGTGGGGTTACATGCCATTTTAATTTAATTTACTTTATTATTTTTAGCATTTTCTAATTTTCCTAAATGAATATTAAGTATTTTTGTAATTACAAAAATTCACGTTAATTTTTGAAATTTTTGAAAGACATAATAATAATGTAAGTTTGTTTGCTGAGAGCATCTTAAATGATGGGTGAAACCATGCCTTGATCCAAGAATTTCAGCCCTTGAAAAGAACATTTTATTGATAGACTAGGAAAGGTGTCACTGAACATTTTGTTTCTCTGGAGTTCTGGCATTTCTCAGTTCTGCCACGAAGGGAGTGTTTAAAGGAAGTTGTCACAATAGTTCATTCTTCAGTATTCACATAAATCATATCATTCTATTTTATCTTCTAGAGAGCTTTCTGTTTTACTTTTCTGTGATATGTACACAACTGTGGTCTCTAAGGGCTACAACTACATTCAGGAGGGAAGGGAACCAGGTCCAGGAACCAGTTTGTCCTAATTCATGCATTTAACCAAAGTTAACTCATGTGAAGTTGGGGAGAACATTATCTCAATACATAATTATCCCTTATGCTCAGTATGTGTGGAAAATGGGGACCCACTATTCCTGAACAGAAGCTAATTGTCTCTCCAAGCTGATTAAATCATGTGTGGGTTTAGGTGTGTGGTGTGTGTAAACTCTCAGTCTCTTCCCATTTGTGAGCTTGAGGAGGGGGGCAGGAGGGGAAGGAGATGCTTCTCTTGAGTCCTGCCCTTTGTAGGGGGCATTCATGGCACAGCATGTAAGGGTGTCAGACCTACCAGTTTGTCATTTGCTGGTTGGAAACCCTTGGTATAAAGCCACATACTTTTAGAGCTGAAACATCCTTATGAATTCAATTTCAATTTTACTTTCCATTTCCTTCCAGGTACTTCCACATACATCTGAGATTCCTAAACTAAGATGTGCTTATCCCTGCATTATGCCACCTGAGTCAGGAGACCCTTGAAACCTCAGGATCTCTAGAAAGATTCCCCATGTTTACCCCTTGACTTCAAGTAAGTCCCTGGAGCAGTGTTTAAGAAGATGGGTCCATTTGTGTTCAATTTGCAAAAAACTTTGTGTTAGCACCTGGAAGTATGAATCCATCTAAAAGCGCAATTTTATTCCTTTCTGTTTGTTTGTTTTTGCAATTAAATTAATCTAAAATCCATTGGTTTAGTCTTAACAAAAGACCTTTCAGGCAAGGTGAGGCTCATGAATTGTACAGAGGGTAAACAGTATAGTGCAGCTGACTGCAGCCCAGAACTCTCACAGATGAGGATACAGATTAACAGAAAAACAAGGGAAATCTGTTGTACTTAGAAATCTAGACATGGTCTTTTACTGAATAAAAGGGACTAGTATGATTTAAAAATCCCAAACTTGGGTGGTGAACTTTGGGAGCAACTGTAGATTAGGGGTTTGCTGTATGAGACTGACTAGTTTCTGATTTTTATGTTTAACTTACTATACTTTTTAGCACATGTTATCATCGGTGGATTTGTTTATTGGTTTGGTTGCTCTCTTCTTTTTTTATTTTAATAACTTTGATTTTATTTTATTCTTATTTTCTTTCTTTATTTTCTCCCTTTTCTTCTGAGCTGTGTGGCTAAAAGGGTCTTGGCGCTATGGTGGGATGTCCGGCCTGAGCCTCTGAAGTTGGAGAGCCGAGTTCAGGACAGTGGGCCACGAGAGACCTCCCAGCCCCACATAATACCAATCAGCAAGAGGTCTCCCAGATATCTCAGTCTCAATGCTAAGACCCAGCTGCACTCAACGACTAGCAAGTTCCAGTGCTGGACACCCTATGCCAAAAAACTAGTAAGACAGGAACACAACCCCACCCATTAGCAGACAGGCTGCCTAAAATCATAATAAGTTCACAGACACCAAAAAACACACCACCAGACGTGCCCTGCCCACCAGAAAGATAATATCTAGCCTCATCCACCAGAACACACACCAGTCCCCTCCGCCAGGAAGCCTACACAACTCATTGAACCAACCTTACCCACTGTGGGGCAGAGACCAAAAAAACCAAGCACTACGAACATGTAGCCTGCAAAAAGGAGACCACAAACACAGTAAGTTAAGAAAAATGAGAAGACAGAGAAATACTCAGCAGATGAAGGAGCAAAGTAAAAACCGACCAGAACAAACAAATGAAGAGGAAATAGGCAGTCTACCTGAGAAACAATTCATAGTAATGATACTAAAGATGATCCAAAATCTTGGAAAGAGAATGGAGAAAATACAAGAAACGTTTAACAAGGACATAGAACTAAAGAGAAAACAAATGATGAATAACACAATAATGAAATGTAAAATTCTCTAGAAGGAATCAATAGCAGAATAACTGAAGCAGAATAATGGATAAGTGACCAAGAAGATAAAATTGTGGAAATAATTACCGCAGGGCAGAATACAGAAAAAAGAATGAAAAGAATTGAGGACAGTCTCAGAGACTTCTGGGACAACATTAAACACAACAACATTTGAATAATAGGGGCCTCAGAAGAAGAAGAGAAAAAGAAACGGATTGAGAAAATATTTGAAGAGTTTATAGTTGAAAATTCCCTAACATGGGAAAGGAAATAGTCAATCAACTCCAGAAAGGTCAGAGAGTTCCATACAGGATAAATCCAAGGAGAAACACACCAAGACACATATTAATCAAACTATCAAAAATTAAATAAAAAGAAAAAAATATTAAAAGCACCAAGGGAAAAGCAACAAATAACATACAATGGAATACCCATAAAGTTAACAGCTGATCTTTCAGCAGAAACTCTGCAAGCCAGAAGGGAGTGGCAGGACACATTTAAAGTGATGAAAGGGAAAAACTTACAAGCAAGATTACTGTACCCAGTAAGGATCTCACTGAGATTCGACAGAGAAATTCAAACCTTTACAGACAAGCCAAAGCTAAGAGAATTCAGCACCACCAAACAAGCTTTACAACAAATGCTAAAGGAAATTCTCTAGGCAGGTAACACAAGAAAAGGAGAAGACCTCTAAAAACAAACCCAAAACAATTAAGAAAATGGTAATAGGAACATACATATCGATAACTACCTTACTTGTAAATGGATTAAATGCTCCAACCAAAAAACATAGACTGGCTGAATGGATACAAAAACAAGACCCGTATATATGCTGTTTAAAAGAGACCCATTTCAGACCTAGGGACACATACAGACTGAAAGTGAGGGAATGGACAAATATATTCCATGCAAATGGAAATCAGAGGAAAGCTGGAGTAGCAATTCTCATATGAGACAAAATAGACTTTAAAATAAAGACTATTACAAGGACAAAGAAGGACACTATATAATGACAAAGGATCAATCCAAGAAGAAGATATAACAATTGTAAATATGTATCCACCCAACTAGGAGCACCTAGTTGTATGTGTCAATACATAACACAAATGCTAACGGCCATAAAATGGGATATTGACAGTAACAAAATCATAGTAGGGACTTTAACACCCACTTTCACCAATGGAAGATCATCTAAAATGAAAATAAATAAGGAAACACAAGCTTTAAATAACACATTAAACAAGATGGACTTAAGTGATAGTTATAGGACATTCCATCCCAAAGCAACAGAATACACTTCCTTCTCAAGTGCTCCTGGAACATTCTCCAGGATAGACCATATCTTAGGGCACAAATCAAGTCCTGGTAAACTTAAGAAAACTGAAATCATATCATTTATCTCTTCTAACTACAATGCTATGAGACTAGATAACAATTACAGGAAATTAATGTAAAAAATACAAACACATTGAGGCGAAACAATACTCTCCTAAATAAAAAAGAGATCACTGAAGAAATCAAAGAGTAAATTAAAAAAATACCTAGAAATATATGACAATGAAAACATGGTGACCCAAAACCTATGGAATGCAGTAAAACCAGTTCTAAGAGGGAAGCTTATAGCAATACAATCCTACCACAGGAACAAGAAACATCTCAAATAAACAACCTAACATTACTCCTAAAGCAATTAGGGAAAGAAGAAGAACAACAACAACAAAAACAAAGTTAGCAGAAGGAAAGAAATCATAAAGATCAGAGCAGAAATAAATGAGAAAGAAATGAAGGAAACAATAGTGAAGATCAACAAAACTAAAAGCTGGTTCTTTGAGAAGGTAATCAAAATTGATGAACCACTAGCTAGACTCATCAAGAAGAAAAGGGAGAAGACGCAAATCAATAGAATTAGAAATGAAAAAGGAGAAGTAACAATTGACACTGCAGAAATGCAAAGGATCATGAGAGATTACTACAAGCAACTCTATGCCAATAAAATGGACAACCTGGAAGAAATGGACAAACTCTTAGAAAGCACAACCTTCCAAGACTGAACTAGGAAGAAATAGAAAATATAAACAGACTAATTACAAACACTAAAATTGAAACTGTGATTAAAATTCTTCCAACAAACAAAAGCCCAGGACCAGATGGCTTCACTGGTGAATTCTATCAAACATTTAGAGAAGAGCTAACACCTATCATTCTCAAACTCTTCCAAAGTACAGCAGAGGGAGGAACACTCTCAAACTGATTCTATGAGGCCACCATCACCCTGATACCAAAACCAGACAAAGATGTCACAAAAAAAGAAAACTACAAGTCAATATCACTGATGAACATAGTTGCAAAAATCCTCAAGAAAATACTAGCAAACAGAATCCAATAGCACTTTAAAAGAATCATATACCATGATCAAGTGGGGTTTATTCCAGGAATGCAAGGATTCTTCAATATACGCAAATCAATCAATGTGAAACATCTTATTAAAAAATTGAAGGAGAAAAACCATATGATCATCTCAATAGGTGCAGAAAAAGCTTTCAACAAAATTCAACACCCATTTATGACAAAAACCCACCAAAAAGTAGGCGTAGAGGGAACTTACCTTAACAAAATAAAGTCAACATGTAACAAATAAAGGCCATATATGACACAGCCAACATGGTTCTCAATGGTGAAAAACTGAAACCATTTCCACTAAGATCAGGAACAAAAACAAGGTTGCCGACTCTCACTAGTATTATTCAACATAGTTTTGGAAGTTTTAGCCACAGCAATCAGAGAAGAAAAACAAATAAAAGAATTCAAATCGTAAAAGAACTAAAACAATCACTGTTTGCAGATGACATGATACTATACATAAAGAATCCTAAAGATGCTACCAGAAAACTACTAGAGCTAATCAATGAATCTGGTAAATTAGCAGGATACAAAATTAATGCACAGAAATCTCTTACATTTGTATACACTAATGATGAAAAATCTGAACGTAAATTAAGGAAACACTGCCATTTACCACTGTAACAAAAAGAATAAAATACCTAGGAATAAACTTACCTAAGGAGACAAAAGATCTGTATGCAGAAAACGATAAGACACTGATGAGAGAAATTAAAGATGATCTAAACATATGGAGAGATATACCATGTTCTTAGATTGGAAGAATCAACATTGTGAAAATGACTATTCTATCCAAAGCAATCTACAGATTCAATGCAATCCCTATCAAACTACCAAGGGCATTTTTTTACAGAACTACAAGAAAAAATCTTAAAAATTGTATGGAGACAGAAAAGACCCTGAATAGCCAAAGCAGTCTTGAGGGGAAAAAATGGAGCCAGAGGAATCAGACTCCTTGACTTCAGACTATACTACAAAGCTACAGTAATCAAGACAGTATGGTACTGGCACAAAAACAGAAATATAGATCAATGGAACAGGATAGAAAGGCCAGAGATAATCCCACACACATATGGTCACCTTATCTTTGATGAAGGAGGCAAGAATATACAATGGAGAAAAGACAGCCTCGTCAATAAGTGGTTCTGGGAAAACTGGACAGCTACATGTAAAAGAATGAAATTAGAACACTCCCTAACACCATACACAAAACTAAACTCAAAATGGATTGAAGACCTGAATGTAAAGCCAGACACTATCAATCCCTTAGAGGAAAACATAGGCAGAACACACTGTGACATAAATCACAGCAAGGTCCTTTTTGACCCACCTCCTAGAGAAATGGAAATAAAAACAAAAATAAACAAATGGTACCTAATGAGTTTTAAAAGCTTTTGCACAGCAAAGGAAGCCATTAACAAGACAAAAAGACAACCCTCAGAATGGGAGAAAATATTTGTAAATGAAGCAACTGACAAAGGATTAATCTCCAAACCATACAAGTGACTCATGCAACTCAATATCAAAAAACAAACAACCCAATCCAGAAATAGGCAGAAGACCTAAATAGATATATCTCCAAAGAAGATATACAGATTGCCAACAAACACATGAAAGTATGAACAACATCTCTAATCATTAAACAAATGCAAATCAAAACTACAATGAGGTATCACCTCACACTGGTCAGAATGGTCATAATCAGAAAATCTACAAACAGCAGATGCTTGACAGGGTATGGAGAAAAGGGAACGCTCTTACAATGTTGGTGGGAGTGTTAATTGATACAGCCCACTATGGAGAACAGTATGGAAGTTTCTTAAAACACTAAAAATAGAACTACCATATGACCCAGCAATCACACTGCTGAGCAATTACCCTGAGAAAACCATAATTAAAAAAGAGTCATGTACCACAACGTTCATTGAAGCACTATTTACAATAGCCAGGACATGGGAGCAACCCAGGTGTCCATCAACAGATGAATGGATAAAGAAGATGTGGCACATATATACAATGGAATATTACTCAGACATAAAATGGAATAGAACTGAGTTATTTGTAGTGAGGTGGAGGGACCTAGAGACTGTGATACACAGTGATGTAAATCAGAAAGAGAGAGACAAATACCATATGCTAACACATATACATGGATTCAAAAAAATGGTTCTGGAGAAGCTAGGGGCAGGACAGGAATAAAGATGTAGATGTAGAGAATGGACTTGAGGATACAGGGAGGGGGAAGTGTAAGCTGTGACAAAGTGAGAGAATGGCATGGACATATATAAACTATCAAAGTTAAAATAGATAGCTAGTGGGAAGCAGCCGCATACCACAGGGAGATCAGCTTGGTGCTTTGTGACCACCTAGAGGAGTGGGATAGGGAGGGTGGGAGGGAGACGCAAGGAGGGGTTATGGGGATATATGTATACATATAGCTGATTCACTTTGTTATACATCAGAAACTAACACAACACTGTAAAGCAATTATACTCCAATAAAGATGTTAAAAAAAAAAAGTGGGGAGTTGAGGAAGATGGCAGACGAGTAAGACACGGACATCACCTTCCTCCCCACAGATACATCAGAAATAACATCTACATGTGGAACTGCTCCTATAGAACACCCACTGAACGCTGGCAGAAGACCTCAGACCTCCAAAAGGCAAGAAACTCCCCACATACCTGGGTAGGGCAAAAGAAAAAACAGACAAAAGAATAGAGAAGGGACCAGCACCAGTGGGAGGGAGTTGTGAAAGAGAAAAGGTTTCCACACATTAGGAAGCCCCTTTGTAGACGGAGACTGCGGGTGGTGGAGGGGGGAAGCTTTGGAGCCACGGAGGACAGCACAACAATAGGGGTGTGGAGGGCAAAGTGGAGAGATTCCCGCACAGAGGATCGGTGCGGACCAGCTCTCACCAGCCCGAGAGGATTGTCTGCTCACACGCCGGGGTGGGCGTGTTCTGGGAGCTGAGGCTCGGGCTTCGGTTGGATCCAGGGACAGCACTGGGTTTGGCTGTGTGAACACAGCCTGAAGGGGTTAGTGCACCACGGCTAGCCGGGAGGGAGTCCGGGAAAATGTCTGCACCTCCCTAAGAGGCAAGAGACTTTTTCTTCCCTGTTTGTTTCCTGGTGAGTGAAGAGAGGGGATTAAGAGCACTGCTTAAAGGAGCTCCAGAGACGGGTGCGAGCCGCGGCTAACAGCGCAGACCCCGGAGATGGGCATGAGATGCTAAAGCTGCTGTTGCAACCACCAAGAAGACTGTGTGCAAGCACAGGTCACTATCCACACCTCCACCGGGGAGTCTGTGCAGCCCGCCACTCCCAGTGTCCCATGATCCAGGGACAACTTCCTCAGAAGAACACACGGCAGTCCTCAGGCTGCTGCAATGTTGCGCCGGCCTCTGCCGACTCAGGCTCGCCCGGCATCCGTACCCTTCCCTCACCCAGGCCTGAGTGAGCCAGAGCCACCGAATCAGCTGCTCCTTTAACCCAGTCCTGTCTGAGCGAAGAACAGATGACCTCCGGCAGCCTACACACAGAGGCGGGGCCAAATCCAAAGTTGAACCCCGGGAGCTGTGCGAACAAAAAAGAGAAAGGGAAACCTCTCCCAGCAGCACCAGGAGCAGCAGATTAAATCTCCACAGTCAACTTGATGTACTCTACATCTGTGGAATACCTGAGTAGACAAGGAATCATCCCAAATTGAGGAGGTGGACTTTGAGAGCAAGATAGATTATTTTTCCCCCTTTTCCTCTTCTTGTGAGTGTGTATGTATATGCTACTGTGTGAGATTTTGTCTGTATAATTTTGCTTTCTCCATTTGTCCATCCGTTTTTTTTTGTTGTTGTTGGATTTTTTGTTTTATTTTGTTGTTTTACTTTAAAAATATTTTTTCTCAATAATTATTCATTATTTTTTATGTAATAACTTTGTTTTATTTCACCTTTGTTTTATTTTATCATATTTCTTTCTTTCTCCCTACCTTCCTTCCTTCCTTCCTTTCTTTCTTTCTTTCTTTCTTTCTTTCTTCCTTTCTTTCTTATTTTTTTTCCTTTTACTCTGTGACGTGTGGATGAAAGGCTCTTAGTGCTCCAGCCAGGAGTAACTGCTGTGCCTCTGAGGTGTGAGAGCCAAGTTCAGGCCACTGGTCCACAAGAAACCTCCAAGCTCCATGTAATATCAAACCATGAAAATCACCCAGAGATCTCCATCTCAACAGCAAGACCCAGCTTCACTCAACGACCATCAAGCTACAGTGCTGGACACCCTATGTCAAACTAGCAAGACAGGAACACAAACCCACCCATTAGCAGAGAGGCTGCCTAACATCATAATATGGTCACAAACACCCCCAAACACACCACCAGACGTGGACCCGCCCACCAGAAAGACGAGATCCAGCCTCATCCACCAGAACACAGGCACTAGTCTCCTCAACCAGTAAGCCTATGCAACCCACTGAACCAACCTTAGCCACTGGGGACAGACACCAAAGACAGCAGGAACTACGAACCTACAGCCTGCAAAAAGGAAACCCCAAATACAGGAAGATAAGCAAAATGAGAAGACAGAAAAACATACAGCAGATGAAGGAGCATGGTAAAAACCCACCAGACCTAACGAAGAGAAAATAGGCAGTCTACCTGAAAAATAATTCAGAATAATGATAGTAAAGATGATTCAAAATTTTGGAAATAGAATAGAGAAAATGCAAGAAACATTTAACAAGGACATAGAAGAACTAAAGAGGAAACAAGCAACAATGAACACCACAATAAATGAAATTAAATATACTCTAGAAGAGATGAATAGCAGAATAACTGAGACAGAAGAACAGATAAGTGACCTGGAAGATAAAATAGTGGAAATAACTACTGCAGAGCAGAATGAAGAGAAAAGAAGGAAAAGTACTGAGGACAGTCTCAGAGACCTCTGGGACAACATTAAATTCACCAACATTCAAAATATAGGAGTCCCAGGAGAAGAAGAGAAAAAGAAAGGGACTAAGAAAATATTTGAAGAGATTATAGTTGAAAACTTCCCTAATATAGGAAAGGAAATCAAGTCCAGGAAGCACAGAGAGTCGTATACAGGATAAATCCAAGGAGAAATACACCAAGACACATATTAATCAAACTGTCAAAAATTAAATACAAAGAAAACATATTAAAAGCAGCAAGGAAAAAACAGCAAATAACACATAAGGGAATCCCCATAAGATTAACAGCTGATCTTTCAGCAGAAACTCGGAAAGCCAGAAGGGAGTGGCAGGACATATTTAAAGTGTTGAAGGAGAAAAGGCTACAAAGAAGATTACTCTACACAGCAAGGATCTCATTCATATTTCATGGATAAATTAAAACCTTTACAGGCAAGCAAAAGCTGAGAGAGTTCAGCACCACCAAACCAGCTTCACAACAAATGCTAAAGGAACCTCTCTAGGCAAAAAACATAAGAGAAGGAAAAGACCTACAATAACAAACACAAAACAATTAAGAAAACGGGAAGAGGAACATACATATTGATAATTACCTTAAATGTAAATGAATTAAATGCTCCATCCAAAAGACACAGACTGGCTGAATGGATACAAAAACAAGACCCATATATATGCTCTCTACAAGAGACCCACTTCAGACCTAGGGACACATATGGACTGAAAGTGAGGGGATGGAAAAAGATATTCCATGCAAATGGAAATGAAAAGAAAGCAGGAGTAGCTGTTCTCATAAAAGACAAAATAGACTTTACAATCAAGACTATTACAAGAGATAAAGAAGGGCACTACATAATGATCAAGGATCAATCCAAAAAGAAGATATAAAAATTGTAAATATTTATGCACCCAGCATAGGAGCATCTCAGTACATAAGGCAAATACCAACAGCCATAAGAGGGGAAATTGACAGTAATACAATCATAGTAGGGGGCCTTTACATCCCAATTTAACCAAAAGACAGATCATCTAAGGTCAAAATAAATAAGGAAACACAAGCTTTAAATGATACATTAAACAAGATGGACTTAATTGATATTTAAAGGACATTCCATCCAAAAACAACAGAATACATAGTTTTCTCAAGTGCTGATGGAACGTTCTCCCAGATAGATCATATCTTGGGTCACAAATCAAGCCTTGGTAAACTTAAGAAAATTGAAATCTTATCAAGTATCTTTTCCGGCCACAACGCTATGAGACTAGATATCAATTACAGGAAAGATCTGTAAAAAATACAAACACATGGAGGCTAAACAATACACTTCTTAATAACGAAGTGATCACAGAAGAAATCAAAGAAGAAACACAAAAATACCTAGAAAAAAATGACAATGGAGACATGATGACCCAAAATCTATGGGATGCAGTAAAAGCAGTTCTAAGAGGCAAGTTTACAGCAATACAATACAACCTTAAGAAACAGGAAACATCTCAAATAAACAATCTAAATTTGCACCTAAAGCAAATAGAAAAAGAAGAACAAAAATCCCCAAAGTTAGCAGAAGGAAAGAAATCATAAAGATCAGATCAGAAATAAATGAATAAGAAATGAAGGAATCAATAGCAAAGATCAATAACACTAAAAGCTGGTTCTTTGAGAAGATAAACAAAATTGATAAACCCTTAGCCAGACTCACAAAGAAAAAAAGGGAGAAGACTCAAATCAATAGAATTAGAAATGAAAAAGGAGAAGTAACAACTGACAGTGCAGAAATACAAAGGATCATGAGACATTACGACAAGAAACTATATGCCAATAAAATGGAGCACCTGGAAGAAATGCACAAATTCTTAGAAATGCACAACCTGCAGAGACTGAACAACAAGGAAATAGAAAAATATGAACAGACCAATCACAAGCACTGAAATTGAAACAGTGATTAAAAATCTTCCATCAAACAGAAGCCCAGGACCAGATGGCTTCACAGGCGAATTCTATCAAACATATAGAGAAGAGCTAACACCTATACTTCTCAAATTCTCCCAAAATATAGCAGAGGGAGCAACACTCCCAAACTGATTCTACGAGGCCACCATCATCCTGATACCAAAACCAGACAAAGGTGTCACAAAGAAAGAAAACTACAGACTAATATCACTGATGAACATAGATGCAAAAATCCTCAACAAAATACTAACAAACAGAATCCAACAGCACATTAAAAGGATCATACACCATGATCAAGTGGGGTTTATTCCAGGATTGCTAGGATTCTTCAATATATGCAAATCAAGTAACGTGATACACCATATTACCAAATTGAAGGAGAAAAACCATATGATCATCTCAATAGATGCAGAGAAATCTTTTGACAATGTTTAACACCCATTTATGATAAAATCCCTGCAGAAAGTAGGCATAGAGGGGACTATCCTCAACATAATAAAGGGCATATATGACAAACCACAGCCAACATCGTCCTCAATGTTGTAAAACTGAAACCATTTCCAATAAGATCAGGAACAAGGCAAGGTTGCCCACTCTCATCACTATTATTCAACATAGTTTTGGAAGTTTTAGTCACAGCAATCAGAGAAGAAAAAGAAATAGAAGGAATCCAAATCAGAAGAAGAAGTAAAGCTGTCACTGTTGGCGATGACATGATACTATACATCGAGAATCCTAAAGGTGCTATCAGAAAGCTACTAGAGCTAATGAATGAATTTGGTCAAGTAGCAAGATACATAATTCATGCACAGAAATCTCTTGCATTCCTATACACTAATGATGAAAAATCTGAAAGTGAAAATTAAAAAACACTCCCATTTACCATTGCAACAAAAAGAATGAAATATCTAGGAATAAACCTACCTAAGGAGACAAAACACCTTTATGAAGAAAATTATAAGACACTGATGAAAGAAATTCAAGATGTTACAAATAGATGGAGAGATATACCATGCTATCCATTGGAAGAATCAACAATGTGAAAATGACTCTACTATCCAAAGAAATCTACAGATTCAATGCAATCACTAACAAACTACCACAGGCATTTTTCACAGAACTAGAACAAAAAATTTCAAAATTTGTATGGAAGCACAAAAGATCCCAAATAGGCAAAGCAATCTTTAGAACGAAAAACACAGCTGGAGGAATCAGGCTCCCTGACTTCAGACTATACTACAAAGCTACAGTAATCAAGACAGAATGGTACTGACACAAAATCAGAAATATAGATCAATGGAACAGGATAGACAGCCCAGAGAAAAACACACGAACATATGGTCACCTTATCTTTGATAAAGGAGGCAAGAATATACAGTGGAGAAAAGACAGCCTCTTCAATAAGTGGTGCTTGGAAAACTGGACAAGTACATGTAAAAGTATAAAGTTAGAACACTCCCTAACACCATACACAAAAATAAACTCAAAATGGATTAAAACCTAAATGTAAGGCCAGACACTATGAAACACTTAGAGGAAAACATAGGCAGAACACTATGTAACATAAATCACAACAAGATCCTTTTTGACCCACCTCCTAGAGAAATGGAAATAAAATCAAAAATAAAGAAATGGGATTTAATGAAACTTAAAAGCTTTTGCACAGCAAAGGAAACCATAACCAAGCCCAAAAGACAAACCTCAGAATGGGAGAAAATATTTTCAAATGAAGCAACTGACAAAGAATTAATCTCCAAAGTTTACAAGCAGCTCATGCAGCTCAATAACAAATAAACAAACAACGCAATCCAAAAATGGGCAGAAGAACTAAATAGACATTTCTCTAAAGAAGATATACAGATTGCCAACAAACACATGAAAGAATGCTCAACATCATTAATCATTAGAGAAAGGGAAATCAAAACCACAATGCGGCATCACCTCAAACTGGCCAGAATGGCCATCATCAAAAAATCTAGAAACACTAAATTCTGGAGAGAGTGTGGAGAAAAGGGAACCCTATTGCACTGTTTGTGGGAATGTAAATTGATACAGCCACTATGGAGAACTGTATGGAGGTTCCTTAAAAAAACACAAATAGAACTACCATAAGACCCAGCAATCCCACTACTGGGCATATACCCTGAAAAAACCATAATTCAAAAAGAGTAATATACCAAAATGTTCATTACAGCTCTATTTACAATAGCCAGGAGATGGAAGCAACTTAAGTGTCCATCATCAGATGAATGGATAAAGAAGATGTGGCTCATATATACAATAGAATATTACTCAGCCATAAAAAGAAACGAAATTGAGTTATTTGTAGTGAGGTGGATGGACCTAGAGTCTGTCATACAGAGTGAAGTAAGTTAGAAAGAGAAAAACAAACACCATATGCTAACACATATATATGAAATCTAAGAAAAAAAAAGTCATGAAGAACCTAGGGGTAAGACAGTAATAAAGACACAGACCTACTAGAGAATGGACTTGAGGGTATGGGCAGGGGGAAATGTAAGCTGTGACAAAGTGAGAGAGTGGCATGGACATATATACACTACCAAACGTAAAATAGATAGCTAGTGGGCAGCAGCCGCATAGCACAGGGAGATCAGCTTGGTCCTTTGTGACCACCTAGAGGGGTGGGATGGGGGGGTGGGAGGGATGGAGACGCAAGAGAGAAGAGATATGGGAACATATGTATATTTAAAACTGATTAAGTTTGCTATAAAGCAGAAACTAACACACCATTGTAAAGCAATTATACTCCAATAAAGATGTTAAAAAAAATCAGATGTTCAAATTTGGAAAAAAAAAAAAGAAAAAGAAAAAGAAAAGAAATCTAAAAGTGGAATAAGGACACAACAGTAAAACTAATCATACTCTACTGACATCTGGTGGTTACACTGATTTTGAAACCTTAAAATTTATTTATGAATGACTAATTTTGTTTCACTTCAATCTATCTGAGAATGTTGTTTGTGGTATATGATGAACGAGCTTTGTTGGGTTTCTTAATTTGTACTGTGTTTTTTGTTTTGTTTTTTTTTTTTGATGTAGTAATTTTTATAAGTTTATAAACTACAGCAGCTAATAGACACTTTTTTATTTTTATATTTTTTTCTTTTTTAACATCTTTATTGGAGTATAATTGCTTTACAATGGTGTGTTAGTTTCTGCTTTACAACAAGATGAATCAGTTTTATATATACATATATTCCCATATCTCTTCCGTCTTGCGTCTCCCTCCCTCCCACCCTCCCTATCCCACCCCTCCAGGTGGTCACAAAGCACCAAGCTGACCTCCCTGTGCTATGTGGCTGCTTCCCACTAGCTATCTACCTTACGTTTGGTAGTGTATATATGTCCATGCCTCTCTCTAGCTTTGTCACAGCTTACCATTCCCCCTCCCCATATGCTCAAGTCCATTCTCTAATACGTCTGTTTCTTTATTCCTGTTTTACCCTAGGTTCTTCATGACATTTTAAAAAATTCCATATATATGTGTTAGCATATGGAATTTGTCTCTCTCTTTCTAACTTACTTCAGTCTGTATGACAGACTCTAGGCCTATTCACCTCATTACAAATAGCTCAGTTTCGTTCCTTTTTATGGCTGAGTAATATTCCATTGTATATATGTGCCACATCTTCTTTATCCAGTCATCCGATGATGGACACTTAGGTTGCTCCCATCTCTGGGCTATTGTAAATAGAGCTGCAATGAACATTTTAGTACATGAGTCTTTTTGAATTATGGTTTTCTCAGGGTATATGCCAAGTGGCTGGATTGCTGGGTCATATGGTGGTTCTATTTTTAGTTTTTTAAGGAACCTCCATACTGTTCTCCACAGTGTCTGTATCAATTTACATTCCCACCAACAGTGCAAGAGGGTTCCCTTTTCTCCACACCCTCTCCAGCATTTATTGTTTCTAGATATTTTGATGATGGCCATACTGACTGATGTGAGATGATTTCTAATTGTAGTTTTGATTTGCATTTCTCTAATGATTACTGATGTTGAGCATTCTTTCATGTGTTTGTTGACAGTCTGTATATCTTCTTTGTAGAAATGTCTATTTAAGTCTTCTGCCCATTTTTGGACTGGGTTGTTTGGTTTTTTGTTATTAAGCTGTATGAACTGCTTATAAATTTTGGAGATTAATCCTTTGTCAGTTGCTTCATTTGAAAATATTTTCTCCCATTCTGAGGTTTGTCTTTTGGTCTTGGTTATGGTTTCCTTTGCAGTGCAAAAGCTTTGAAGTTTCATTAGTTCTCATTTGTTTATTTTTGGTTTTATTTCCATTTCTCTAGGAGGTGGGTCAAAAAGGATCTTGCTGTGATTTATGTCATAGAGTGTTCTTCCTATGTTTTCCTCTAAGAGCTTGATAATTTCTGGCCTTACATTTAGGTCTTTAATCCATTTTGAGCTTACTTTTCTGTATGGTGTTAGGGAGTGATCTAATCTCATACTTTTACATGTACCTGTCCAGTTTTCACAGCACTACTTATAGAAGAGGCTGTCCTTTGTCCACTATACATTTCTGCCTCCTTTATCAAAGATAAGGTGGCCATTTGTGCGTGGGTTTATCTCTGGGCTTTCTATCCTGTTCCATTGATCTGTCTTTCTGTTTTTGTGCCAGTACCATTCTGTCTTGATTACTGTAACTTTGTAGTATAGTCTGAAGTCAGGGAGCCTGATTCCTCCAGCTGTGTTTCTCATTCTCAAGATTGCTTTGTCTATTTGGGGTCTTTTGTGTTTCCATACAAACTGTGAAATTCTTAGTTCCAGTTGTGAAAAATGCAAGTGGTAGTTTGATAGGGATTGCATTGAATCTGTAGATTGCTTTGGGTAGGAGAGTCATTTTCACATTGTTGATTCTTCCAATCCAAGAACATGGTATATCTCTCCATCTATTTGTAATATCTTTAATTTCTTTCATCAGTGTCTTATAATTTTCTGCACACAGGTCTTTTGTCTCCTTAGGTAGGTTTATTCCTAGAAATTTTATTCTTTTTGTTGCATTGGTAAATGGGAGTGTTTTCTTGATTTGACGTTCAGATTTTTCATCATTAGTGTATGGGAATGCCAGATATTTCTGTGCATTAATTTTGTATCTTGCTACTTTATGGGAATGCCAGATATTTCTGTGCATTAATTTTGTATACTGCTACTTTACCAGATTCATTGATTAGCTCTAGTAGTTTACTGGTAGCATCTTTAAGATTCTCTATGTACAGTATCACGTCATCTGCAAACAGTGACAGCTTTACTTCTGCTTTTCTGATTTGGATTCTTTTTATTTCTTTTTCTTCTCTGATTGCTGTGGCTAAAACTTCCAAAACTATGTTGAATAAGAGTGGTGAGAGTGGGCAACCTTGTCTTGTTCCTGATCTTAGTGGAAATGCTTTCAGTTTTTCACCATTGAGGACGATGTTGGCTGTGGTTTTGTCATATTTGGCCTTTATTATGTTGAGGAAGTTCCCTCTATGCCTACTTTCTGCAGGGTTTTTATCATAAATGGGTGTTGAGTTTTGTTGAAAGCTTTCTGTGTATCTATTGAGAGGATTATATGGTTTTTCTCCTTCAATTTGTTAATATGGTGTATCACATTGATTGATTTGCGTATATTAAAGAAACCTTCCATTCCTGGGATAAACCCCACTTGATCATGGTGTATGATCCTTTTAATGTGCTGTTGGATTCTGTTTGCTAGTATTTTGTTGAGGATTTTTGCATCTATGTTCATCAGTGATATTGGCCTGTAGTTTTCTTTCTTTGTGACATCCTTGTCTGGTTTTGGTATCAGGGTGATGGTGGCCTCGTAGAATGAGTTTGGGAGTGTTCCTCCCTCTGCTAAATTTTGGAAGAGTTTGAGAAGGATAGGTGTTACCTCTTCTCTAAATGTTTGATAGAATTTGCCTGTGAAGCATTCTGGTCCTGGGCTTTTTTTTGTTGGAAGACTTTTAATCACAATGTAAAGATTTTAATTTCTCCATCAAATCTGAATGAGATCCCTGCTGGTAGAGTATTCTTGGTTGCAGGTTTTCCTCTTTCATCACTTTAAATATGTCCTGCCTGTCCCTTGTGGCTTGCAGAGTTTCTGCTGAAAGATCAGCTGTTAACCTTATGGGGATTCCCTTGTGTGTTATTTGTTGTTTTTCCCTTGATGCTTTTCATATGTTTTCTTTGTATTTAATTTTTGACAGTTTGATTAGTATGTGTCTTGGCGTATTTCTTCTTGTTTTTATCCTGTATGGGACTCTCTGTGTTTCCTGGGCTTGATTAACTATTTCCTTTCCTACATTAGGGAAGTTTTCAACTATAATCTCTTTAAATATTTTCTCAGTTCCTTTCTTTTTCTCTTCTTCTTCTGGAACCCCTATAATTCGAATGTTGGTGCCTTTAGTGTTTTTCCAGAGGTCTCTGAGACTGTCCTCATTTCTTTTCATTATTTTTTCTTTATTCTGTTCTGCAGTAGTTATTTCCACTACTTTATCTTCCAGGTCATTTATCCATTCTTCTGTCTCAGTTATTCTGCTATTGATCCCATCTAAAGTATTTTTTATTTCATTTATTGTGTTGTTCATCATTGTTTGTTTCATCTTTAGTTCTTCTAGGTCCTTGTTAAATATTTCTTGCATTTTGTCTATTCTATTTCAAAGATTTTGGATCATCTTTGCTATCATCATTCTAAATTATTTTTCAGGTATACTGCCTATTTCCTCTTCATTTGTTAGGTCTGGTGGGTTTTTATCTTGCTCCTTCAACTGCTGTGTGTTTTTCTGTTTTCTCATTTTGCTTTTCTTACTGTGTTTGGGGTCTCCTTTTTGCAGGCTGCAGGTTCGTAGTTCCTGTTGTTTTTGGTGTCTGTCCCCAGTGGCTAAAGTTGGTTCAGTGGGTTGTGTAGCCTTCCTGGTGGAGGGGACTCGTGCCTGTGTTCTGGTGGATGAGCCTGGATCTCGTCTTTCTGGTGGGCAGATCCACGTCTGGTGGTGAGTTTTGGGCTGTCTGTGGACTTATTATGATTTGGGGCAGCCTCTCTGCTAATGGGTGGGGTTGTGTTCCTGTATTGCTAGTTGTTTGGCATAGGATGTCCAGCCATGTAGCTTGCTGGTTGTTGAGTGAAGCTGGGGGCTGGTGTTGAGATGGAGATCTCTGGGAGATTTTCACCATTTGATATTATGTGGAGCTGGGAGGTCTCTTGTGGGCCAGTGTCCTGAACTTGGCTGTCTCACCTCAGAGGCACAGCACTAACTCCTGGCTGTAGCACCAAGAGCCTGTCATCCACACGGCTCAGAAGAAAAGGGAGAAAAAGTAGAAATAAAGAATTAGTAGAAGTAGAAAGAAAGAAAGGAGGGAGAGTGGGAGGGAGGAAGGAAAGAAGGAAGGAAGGAGGGAAGGAAGGAAAGGAATAATGAAGGTAAAGTAAAATAAAATAAAATAATTAAAATAAAAAGTAATTATTAAGAAAAACATTAAAAAAACAAAAATAAAGCAGATGGATAGAACCCTCGGACAAATGGTTGAAGCAAAGCTATACAGACAAAATCTCACACAGAAGCATACACATACACACTCACAAAAAGAGGAAAAGGGGAAAAAGTTATAAATATTGCTCTCAAAGTCCACCTCCTCAATTTGGGTTGATTCATTGTCTAAAGGAGGGAAGGAAGGAAAGGAATAATGAAGGTAAAGTAAAATAAAATAAAATAATTAAAATAAAAAGTAATTATTAAGAAAAACATTAAAAAAACAAAAATAAAGCAGATGGATAGAACCCTCGGACAAATGGTTGAAGCAAAGCTATACAGACAAAATCTCACACAGAAGCATACACATACACACTCACAAAAAGAGGAAAAGGGGAAAAAGTTATAAATATTGCTCTCAAAGTCCACCTCCTTAATTGGGATGATTCGTTGTCTATTCATGTATGCCACAGATGCAGGGTACATCAAGGTGATTGTGGAGCTTTAATCCACTGCTTCTGAGGCTGCTGGGAGAGATTTCCCTTTCTCTTCTTTGTTCTCACAGCTCCCAGGGGCTCAGCTTTGGATTTGGCCCCGCCTCTGCATGTCGGTTGCCTGAGGGCGTCTGTTCTTCGCTCACACAGGACGGGGTTAAAGGAACAGCTGATTCGGGGGCTCTGGCTCACTCAGACCAGGGAGAGGGAGGGGTACGGAGTGCTGGGCGAGCCTGCGGCAGCAGAGACCAACATGACATTGCACCATCCTGAGGCGTGCTGTGCGTTCTCCTGGGGGAGTCGTCCCTGGATCACAGGACCCTGGCAGTGGTGGGCTGCACAGGCGCCCTGGAAGAGGGGTGTGGATAGTGACCTGTGCTCACACACAGGCTTCTTGGTGGTGGCAGCAGCAGCAGCCTTTGCGTCTCATGCCTGTCTCTGGGGTCCGCGCTCCCGCCCGTCTCTGGAGCTCCTTTAAGCAGCGTTCTTAATCCCCTCTCCTCGCGCACCAGGAAACAAAGAGGGAAGAAAAAGTCTCTCGCCACGTCTGCAGGTCCAGACATTTCCCCGGACTCCCTCCCGGCCAGCCGTGGCGCACTAACCCCCTGCAGGCTGTGTTCACGCCAGCAACCCCAGTCCTCTCCCTGGGCTCCGACGGAAGCCCAAGCCTCAGCTCCCAGTCCCGCCCGCCCTGGCAGGGGAGCAAACAACCCTCTTGGGCTGGTGAGTGCCGGTCGCACCGATCCTCTGTGTGGGAATGTCTCCGCTTTGCCCCCCGCATCCCTGTTGCTGTGCTCTCCTCTGCAGCTCCGAAGCTTTCCCCCTCCGCCCCCCCCAGTCTCTGCCCACGAAGGGGCTTCCTAGTGTGTGGAAACCTTTCCTCCTTCACAGCTCCCTCCCACTGGTGCAGGTCCGCCCCTATTCTTTTGTCTCTGTTTATTATTTTTTCTTTTGCCCTACCCAGGTAGGTGGGGAGTTCTTGCCTTTTGTGAGGTCTGACATCTTCTGCCAGCATTCAGTAGGTGTTCTGTAGGAGTTGTTCCACGTGTAGATGTATTTCTGATGTATCTGTGGGGAGGAAGGTGATCTCCGCTTCTTACTCTTCCGCCATCTTCCCAGAAGTCACTCTTTACTGTGTTTTTATATCTACTAGACACTGTCCCTGGGCACAAGTTTTCAGTGGTAATGAATCTGTCTTTTTCTAGAATTCTGTGCCTTGTAAGTTATTGGTTCATCATTCCTATAAGGTTTTCATGTCAAAGCTTCTTGTTAACTGAAGCCAAAGAGACTTCCAGATGCAATAACTTCTTTTGTGTTTTGTTATAACTCTGTGAAAAAGAATGCAACAGAGAGGTAGTGATCTACTGGAAGATGAAGTGCCCTTCTCTCAAGTTCAACAGAGTTGTATCCTTTCCAAAGATGCACCATTACTCAGCTTCCTAAGTGTTTACATGGCCTGTGGCTGTCACCCAGTGGTGGTATGTCCACCTGGTGTGGAAAACATTATCTTTAATTCTTGCAGAAGCATCTGCTAAAGCTCTTCCCTCTTATGTGTCTTTCAGAGACCTCAGATGTGATTTCTGGGCCTGACCACTGGAGCATCTGTATTCGTGGTCCGGGAGTGCAGCTCATACTTTCCTGAAAATTTTTCTAGGGCTTGAAATTGTTGGGCCACAGAATTGGGGACCTGCAAAAAACTTTTGATAAATAGTATTCAATACACTCCCTCTATCTTTAGAGGAGGAAGTAGGGACCCAGAGAGGTAATGTGACAGAAGCACTTGAATGGAATGTGAGGAGTTTTTTTTTTTTTTTTTTTTTAACATCTTTATTGGGGTATAATTGCTTTACAATGGTGTGTTAGTTTCTGATTTATAACAAAGTGAATCAGCTATACATATACATGTGCGCCCATGTGTCTTCCCTCTTGCGTCTCCCTCCCTCCCACTCTCCCCCTCCCACCCCTCCAGGCTGTCCCAAAGCCCCGAGCTTATATCCCTGTGCCTTGCGGCTGCTTCCCCCTAGCTATCTACCTTACTACGTTTGTTAGTGTGTATATGTCCATGACTCTCTCTCAACTCTTCCGCCATCTTCCCGCCGACCGAATGTGAGGAGTTTTAACTGACACTTCAAGGTTCTAAGAAGCCTGGCTTAGGACTGACCCAGGAGGGTTTGATGGACATTTGCTGGGTGGGAGGATGGGGTAGAAGTTAGGCAGGGACAGGTGAGATTTCAACTCCACTGTTCTCTTCAATCATCACAGCAGAGTGTTTCACACACTCAATTCTATAAAGGATCCTTTTAACAAAGGGACTCGGAGATTTAAAAATAAGTGTTTGGAAACCATTGAACTGCGTGATCACTAGGATCTTTTCTAGTTCTAACATTCTGTAAGTCTGTATGTTCCTAAATAATTATTCTCTAGAAAGACAGGGAGCATGGGGGTTTGTGGGTATTGTTTGTGTGTGTTTTGTGTCTGTCTACCAACTAGATTATAAACTACATAAGGGTTTATTTCTGGCACAATTCCCACAGACTGCTAGTTAGTTTGTATACAGGTGGTAGGAATTCAACAAATTGTAGTTACTTAATCCTTTAGATTTTATGTAGTTTTCTCTCCTTCTGCCAATAACTGTGCAGGGTAGGAGCCATCATCCCCATCAGACAGGGAAGGAAACTGAGCCAAAGGGAATTTCAGAACCAGCTCAGGTTCTCATCGGTTCTCACCACTAGTTGGCAGTATAGGCAGGTGTGGGTCCAGGTCCAGCTGTGTCCAGAGAAGGTGATCTGGATCAAGGCAACCACACCAATCTGACCTCACGGGGACACTGCTGGCAGTTGTTCTCAGGAGTGGACACTTGGGACTCCTTGAAGTTCTATTTCATTGGCTTTCCTATGCCATACAATCCGATAATGACTATCTTTGTCTTTGTATTGTATATACACATATGTCTCTCCTATAAGGGCTATTCAACTTTTGAGAACAGAGAACAGTGTAGAGGAAAAGAACATTAGCTTTGGAGGGAAAGATTCCAGGTTGAGTGTGCGCTCATTTCCTGGTTTGCTGTGTGAACTTGGAAAAGGCCCTTCACTTCTCTGGGCCTAAGTGAACTGGTAGTTCTTCAGTCATAGGCTGTGTGGCACGCTGGCCCTTCCAACCCTGCAAAGACCTCTGCCACATTGTAATCAACACATCAAGTTAATTTTTCCACAGTGGAGTATCAGGTGATGTCTATCACATAAGCTGAGCGAGTTGTGGGACAATATGTGCTGTGAGGAAAAAATAAAAATCTTGGGAGAGAGGAAATCCAGAGCCAAAGCAACATCCTTTCTTCCCTAAAACATTTAAGAACGTTACTTACCAGTACCTAGAGAGTGGGGGCAATAGACCATCCTGCAGGGTGCCTGGGGGAGGGGCAGCCCACCGTGGGTGCTGTAGAGACTCTGAGGTGGCCTGGGGCTGTGGTCATGGCTGTTGCAGTAAGTGAAATTATATTACACTTAGAGTGATTTTGGGGGGGATTGTTTTAGGCTTTTAATTCCTTCTCCTGTGAAATCTAAAATTCTGCCGTGGGAAGGTCTAATGAACACATTGAAGAACTGAGCCCTGTGTAGCTGTGTATGTCTTACCAGGTTTTGGAGTCAGGTCTGGCTTCAAATTCAG
The DNA here is from genome assembly GCF_003031525.2 of Neophocaena asiaeorientalis asiaeorientalis. NCBI lineage: Eukaryota > Metazoa > Chordata > Mammalia > Artiodactyla > Phocoenidae > Neophocaena > Neophocaena asiaeorientalis. Next base: position 1,899,051 of record NW_020174560.1, read on the forward strand.
GTTCCATCACTTCAGCTGGACTATGGGATCTTAAGGAAGTCTCTTTATTTCTCTGATCCTCAATTTTGTCATCTGTAAGATGGGGATATTTATTTTGAACTCACAGGGACTTTCTCAGGATCAAAACTGATGCTGAATGTAAAGCACATGATGTATGTCCATGGTAAGGGCTCAGTTAGTGGTGACTCCTGTAGTTCCTTAGGATTGAATTAGGTTCCCTGTGATAGTGCCATAGACATAGCGCTTGTTCTGTGAGTATTTATTGAGCTGAAATGGCTTTGTTATTCCTGGTAAACCAGAGCCAGCAAGGGTATCTGCCTACTAAATATTTGAGTATTCATGTGTCTTCTTGTGATCTCCAGGTGTAAATAACCTTGCCTGACCATCCTCTGTGCATAGAGGTCAGTGATTTGGACTTAGCAGGAGGACAGAGAGAAATGGCCCCATTGTTTACTGAGCACTTATTCTGCTCCAGTCTCTCTCCACCGTCCCCACCAAGTCTGCCTGCAGGGCAGTGTTACTCTCTTTTCTTGCATAGGGAAACCAATCTCAGAAAAGGTGAGTAACCAACCCAGGATCACACAGCTGATAAGTGACCAATCCTTTGAGATCTCATTGACTTCTTGGAGAAAGAAGTAGGTTCCCCACAAATTAAAAGCAGCAAGGAATCACTCATAGGTGGGTAATGCACCCTCTTAAATGAGAACACCAGGTGAGAGGAGCCACAGTTTTGCGGGGCAGGTCGGCAGACAGGGCAGGAAGTAAAGTAACAATGCAAGGGAGCAAATGCTAAATGGAGGAACAGAATCATCTACCTTTGCTTCTGGCTTGTGGGCTTTCCTTCTGCTCATCTGAAATGCTGGCTGTGATGTCATGCCTTGACTGGAGGTGTAGTATGTCTACATGCAGCAGCACCAAGAGATGGAGTTTAATGGGCAGAAGGTCCATGTGATCCTGGCCCAGAGCACCTCTATGCCACAGTTTCCAGAGAAGTCAGGTGTGCTCTGGGTAAGGCAGTTCAAGCAGAGGCTGGCAATGGCAGGTACTGAAGCAAAAGTAAAAAGAGGGCACGTGTTGGCTCCCTGGCCAGGACCACCCAACTAAAGGTCTTGTAAAATGCATGATGGGTGCAAAAGAGTGAGACTCAATTTACCCCCAGAATCTTGGTTACAATGCAAGGTGGATTTTTAAATCTCATCAATTCATTCTCTGTTGACTCTTTCATTGTACAGATGAAATCAGAACATCCAAGTGAACTAGAAGGTTTAGAAACTCACTTCGGGCTAGTCCTGTCTATGTACACATGAGCTGGGGGTAGGAAGGAGGTCTGGCAGGACTGTCTTTGAGGATGCAGCTCCTCCTCAGCAAAAACCCAGGGACTCAGGACCTGCCTGCCTTGAGTTCCTTCTTCAGGAGAGAGGCTGGGAGGGGTCCATGTGACCACCTGCTGGACTGGAATGGGTGTGGCCTTGAGGCTGTGGCAAAATCTGAACTGTAGTTGTGATGTGTGTTAGATCTGCCTCATTGAGCTTGTCATCCCAATCTTCTGAGTCTCCATTTTATTATTTTGTAAACTGGGGTTTAATTTTATCAACTCCTTTGGATTAAGATAATTAAATGAGACTATATCCATGTGTCTACTCGTTGCCAGGTGTTTAATAAATAGCAGCAGAATGTGACTTGGCTGTTTTTCAAAATATTTACATGTAAGTCTCTCATAAGGCAAGGCAGAGGGCAGAATCCACTTGAATTCCATGTTATCTCTCTCCTTACTATCTGGGCCTGAATATAAAGTTGGAAGTTTTGCAAGGTTTACTGCTGTATCTTTAATATGTCTCCTCCTTCTAAATTGTCATCTTTTCCCTCTCTAGTTTTCATGTATTACTTCGATAGCCTGGATTGCCCAGTTCCAAACTGGCTCTTTAAGTGGGCTGCCAAGGTGAGATCCCAGGAGGCAGGAGGGGAAGCGTGTTTGACAATTGTTGACTTAGCCCGTGGGGCTGTCAGCCTGAAGAGATGCACTGTCTCAGCCCTCATGATGCTCTTTTAAGAAGCAGCTCTGTTGAGGGACCATGGTTAGTACTGGGGTTGCCAATACCCAGCACAGAGGCTGGGACAAAAGACAAAGAATCTTTACCTGGAATGCCAGCTCCTCCCTTCTCTTCCCCTGAGATCCCACCAAGATCACTCTTTGGAACCTCTGGACAATAGCCTGTTCCTTGTAGGAACAATGGTGCCTGTGGACCCTGTATCTGCTTATGGAGGAGTTAGACAGGCCAACCTGGCTCGGGAGACAATCAGACATGTCCAAGCCTGGGAAAGGCAGTTTTTTACGGTTATTTATTTATTTATTTTTCTGTAAGGAGAGAGAACTGCAATGGTACTCAGATCACTAGGGACTGACTAGGACCTGGAATCATGGTGACCATTCCATCTGCTTTGTAAGGTCCTACTTACTGGCTGGAAGGCTCGCCAATTCCCTGGGAGAGTGGAAAAGCACATAGGCTTTGAGTCAAACATCATATATTGAATCCTGGCCCTGCTTCTAACTGGGTAATCTAGGGAAGCCATCAATTTTTTCCCTTTTAAAAATGGAGATGGATATTCTCACCCTGTAGAGAAGGAGTAAATAGAACAATGTTTGGGGAAAGTCTTGGGCAATGTTCAACATTGATTAAAGGATGGTGTATCCTGCCCCTTGCCCCCAGTCCTTACCATTTTCTAAATCTGTAAAGCAAGTCCTTTCTCTCATTTCTTTGGAAGAATCCCACAGCCCAAGCCAATCTCATTTCCTGTTTTTAATTTTTTCTTTTCAAAAAATGATGTCTCAGAAATATCTTAGCTTTTTTTTAGCAAAAGTCAAAATATACAGCAAGGTCTTATAACACTGGCCCCTGACATCCAGCCTTACCTGTGCCCTGTGTCTTCCATTTTGTCATCATCTGTGGCAACATTCTATGGATATCTGTTTAGGGGCCTTATTTTCATATTTAATACTCCCAAAGCCATCTTCCTTTACTTTTGCCACATCCCAAAGAATCAAGAGTAATCGCTGTGAGGACATAGAAGTGACAGTCTTCTTTCCTTTGCAGAAAGGAGTTCCTACCTACTTGAAACGCATGGTGAATGCCTGTCATAACTATCCCAGGAGATGCTAAGAGAGAGAATTGGGAGCTCTGTGCCAATGGAATGATGTCCCCGGAAGTGCCACAACTACTGATGCTCAGCCTGCCTGTCACTTTTTCATCTTCAGAGGCCTGCACACTCTCCAGAATGTTGTCCCCGATTCCTTTCCCACTCTCCCCACCCCGGGACTGGCGGCTGAATGTGGGTCAGATTAGGGAAAACTTTGCTTGTTTCTAAAAAGGGAAGTCCTCAGTAGGAAACATAGCCATTCCATTGTGCCGTTCTAGGGGCATGGTAGGTAGCCGAATGACAACACCACCTCAGAGGGACTAATCCTGACAAGTTGGTTCCTTCCCACATGTGATTCCTTGCAATCCAGGGGGGTGGTTTCCTGCTGAAGTTGCATTGCCTTCAGAGCTGACTCTCAGTGCACCAAGACTGGACAACACGTGCTGATGTCCATTTGCCTTATGCTTCACTGACTTGATTTGGCTGGAATTGAGATGATAATCCACTGTCTCTCCCCATTCCTACTTGGGGAGGATCACAAGCTGTTTTGATTTCAAACCATTTTGAAAAACATTGCAGACCTGACTAAGTGTATAGTGTGATAACAGTTTTTTCTCATCACCCATGTCTGGGTTTCTCTCTTTCCCATATGCCCCTGAGGAAGGCTGTCCGTACCTCACTAGCTCTGCATTTTACTAGACACTGAGGCATCAAGACTGCTCTGGCAGTTAGCAGAAGACAACTTTCTTTGCACAAAACATTGAGTTAAATATTCTTTATATGCAATAACTAAATTTCCTTTATCGAATGATGGTGATGTTGAAAGGATAAGAGTTCACAGCCAGGGAAATATTAATTAGTGGCGTGGTTGACACTACACCTTTTTCTCAGGAATTCCACTGAAGTTATCTGGCTCTTTGACCACAAAAAGACTTCCAGTTTCCTACTTATCTCCTGAATTTTAGAAGGAAAGATATTTTGTGGCCAAAGACACAGCCTTATGATCTCAGGGGAAACTTTTAACCACTCTGTGTGATGGTACGGAACTTTGATTAATGGGCATAAAAATTCAGGATGTAAAGCCAGAAGCAAGGGATTTATTAAAATGGGATACCTCAGGCTGTGTGTTTTTTCTATGAAAGGAAAGTGTATTGAATACAGATAAATACAGAGTGAGTTATTCTTGTGCTGTCTGCAGTTTCCTTCCTACCTTGTTCCTTCTGTGAGAATGAATCAGTTAGGTCTCTTTGGTTTGCAAGTCACACCCAACTTAACTCATGGACTTCAACATAAAAAGGAATTTTAGGCTCACTTACATGCAAGGCCAAGTGTATAGTGGTCTCGGGTAGGGGTTGATATGGACCTCAAACTGATGTTAGGAATCAGCTTTGCTCTTCTTCAACTTATCTATGATGTTGAGCTGTGTTTGGAGGCAGGATGGCTGCTAACAAGAGAAAAATAGGCCTATATCTTCCTAGGTTCATGCCAAGTCAAAAACAGACAGCATTTCTTTTCAGTTGATCCCAAATCACCCCATGACTCCCTCTAAACCATATGCCTATCCCTACCCTAGTCATTGTGGTCATATGGATAGAATTATGCAAATAAACGAATACTTCATAAATTTATCATTATCAGTAATGTAGTTGGAATTTTATTTCAGGTAAATTAAATCTACATGTCTCACGTAATAGAGGTCAAGTTGGTATTTTATGTAGAGTCACTGTAACACAAGCACTAGGATTAGAATTTTTGAGCAAAGAATCAAAATGAAGTGGTCTGATGCAAACCATATCTTTCACAGTGTTTGATAATTTGCTAGCAATGCTGAGAATACTAAGCATAATGAGTTTCTAGGTAAGGCAGTTTAAAAAAGTCACTCAGCTTGCTATAATTAGTAGAGTTAAGACCCTTTTGCATTCATGCTTGCTAATATGGAGAAGACAGTCCTATACAGTGTTGATACAGGTTACCTGCAAAACTGAGAACCCATGAGTCAATAGTAAATGCCAGAGGCCCAAAAAAGGTAGAACTGGTGCTCTGGTGGTTGCACTGGATCCTTCAAGGTCTACCTCTCTGCAGGGGCTGAAAGTATCATTTGGAATTTAAAAGGTATAAATATATTATCATTCTTCTAGCACTTAGCTTCACTTATTTTCCCATGTCTGTCTCTCTGAATAGACAATAAGTTCTTTGTGGATAGAAACCCTTGTTTCACTTTGATTACTGCTCCCTAAGAAGTGTATCTTAGGCACTCAAATGGTAACTAAATGTGTGACTTTAATGATTTGGAGAAGTTTGACCAAATGACACACACCCAGAAGGCTCAACCCATCCAGATATAGAGGTTTGATTTCACTATATTAAATATTACTTTAATGTTTAATAATTTAATTTAATCCAAATTATTTCCCCAAGTCATCATTTTAGGGCTCCAGATTCCTCAGGTTCCCATTCGTCTTTCCATGAGAGCACCAGGTCCTTTATTTGTTAAGGCGTGGCTTTGCTGGTGTGGCTATGGGTTATACTTTAACGTTATGGAAATGGCACAATCTGGACTGAGTCCAGCTGAGATTAGTCAGGATTTCAGGATTTTCATGATGAACGTAGCATTACTGTTAGTGCTAAATTTTTTCCACAGGCAAATTATTCACGCTGCATAACAGTTCAAAGTTAATGACCACCTTGGAACTGAGGAATTCCAGCAGAGGGTCACTTCCTTGAAAATGTTCCTATTTCACAATGAGGGTCCTGGCCTGGCTCCCTGGCTGAGATTCCTCACCCAGAATCCCCATCTCTACTGTCTGCCCTTCAATCCTCCTGCTTCCCAGCTGGGTTTGAAAGAGAAAGAAAGCAGACAGAGCCCATTTGGTTCTCATGTTTTTGGTAGCACCACCCAGTCGGCTCAGAGAATTATCTTTAAAAGTTTTAAGATGTGTGTTCACTTCACAGATATTTCTTAATGGTCTGGTGTCCATCTGACAAGGGGACAGGCATGGCAGTTCCTGGGATGAGTGGGACAGGCTTGGGGTCTGCACTCAAGGAGCTTATGATTCAGTGAAGAAGACACAGTGGACAAACTGTTGAAAAGGTGATGAGTTGTGAAAACAGGCAAGTAAAGGGGGCTAGAGTCTAAACCTGGGGGCACTAACCAAGTCTGAGGGATGATGGGAGTGCATGTTGGAGTTGGCTGGACGAAGGTTGGAGAAGAAAACTTCCACGTGGAAGAAACCATTTCCATAAAACCCCTCAGGCAGGAGAACCAGTCACATCTGAAGAACTAGCAAAGGCCAGTAGGTCTGAGCAATGAAAATGAAGGAAGGCATCTCACATGTGGCTGAAGAAGGAGGCAGTGAGGCGGTGGGAGACCCTGAGAGCTATGGCAAGGATTTTGAACTTCATATGCAGAACACCAGTAAACTTTGAAGGATTTTAGGCTGAGCAGTGACCTGGTAAGCCACATCCATTCCTAACTGAAGTTCATTTTCCCCCATGGCTCTTCACCATCTCTAACATTCCTCCAACATGGCATAGGGGTGCTCTCCAAGATGCTCTAAGACTTGTCATTTTGAATCCTTCCCACTCTGAGGCAGCACTCTGAGTAGCCCACATCCAAACCTAGTTTCTAAGGTGGAGCATCAGCCTCTGAAGTTTAACCAGAGATAAAGGGGAGCAGGGAACATCCATGCACATGACCCCTGACACACCTGAACCATGCTATTGTCAACATGCCCTGCTGTGTGAGTGCATCAAACACCCTGTCAGAGCAGAGCTACTGCAGGAGTCAGAAGTGGTAGAGCAAAAAGAAGGTCATATAAAATATAAGTACGTCTGCCTTCCCCAAAGTTTCTTTCTCTAAACTACTCCCTAACTACAAGGAATAACACACACACACACACACACACACACACACACATATATATACAAATACACATATATGTATATGTATACATATATATATTTAGACACATGTGTGTGTGTGTGTATATATATAGTCTTGAGAACACAGAAGCACATTGTTTGTTGAGGTTCTCAGAGTCTAGAACCAAGAAAATAAGAGGGCTTCATAAAAATTATTTATATAGCTAATCTATTTATATGTAGTTTTGTGTGTGTCTGCTTGGACACATATAATAAGTGCTCCATTTCATAAGATATAATAATGGAATAACAACTAGGCAGCATGTTATGTGAGTGACTTTGCAAATTCTCTACATGATGTGCCAGGTTCAGTGCTAGGCAATGGAGTTCACAAAGGTGAACAAATTCTTCCCTTAGGGAATTAGCAGACTACAGAGGACATGGAATATGTGCACAGTTTACGATAATGAGAGAATGAGATCACCACCTTATGTAAGGAAAATATATAACATTTTAAGAGTCAGTGGCTAACTACTCCTAAAAACAAGACAACAGGCCCCAAATGGAGTCACTTATACTAAGTCTCATCTCCTAAACCAAGCCTTACATACAGTTTTGGCTCTCCCAGAAATGGTATCTCAAACCATTTAATCAAGAATTGCCTGATCAGCACTAGTTAATCTTCCTGATAGACCCCTGCCCTCTTCTAGCTCGGTGCTTTTTGACCACCTATAGGGGTGGGATAGGGAGGGTGGGAGGGAGACACAAGAGGGAGGAGATATGGAGATATATGTATATGTGTAGCTGATTCACTTTGTTATAAAGCAGAAACTAACACACCACTGTAAAGCAATTGGACTCCAATAAAGATGTTAAAAATAAATAAATAAATAAAGGAAAGTAACCTTACAATAACCAACCTGCTTTTTCTTAATATAACTTCCTGTTCTTACTCCCTTCTGCCTATAAAGGTCTCTCATTTGATACAGCTCCCTGAAGCTCCTTTGTATCTGATAGGTTGTGTGCTGCTTGATTCAAATTGATTTTTAATGTGTCTCAGTTTATATTTTAACAGTTCTAATGTCAGAAGAGGGAACCAAAGGAAGCCCTCAAAGACTCCCATTATCAAAAGCAACCAGACTTGGGTACATGCTGAGCCCTTGAGCTTGCTTCTTTCTTGCTGCCTCTGGAGGTGGTGAGTAAGTTATGTATATTCCTTGAGGAAGAACCTGGACCCTGTCCTATGGCCACACTATGGTTTCTTGACTGCTTCTTCTTTGTTTCTGCATTCCCTCCCTTCCCTGATAAACAGCTGATTGAATTTGCCCTTTGGAACTCAGAGAAGGTCAAGGAGGCTGAATGACTCTTTCTTCCGACAAACAAGAAACAGGGGACACAGGAAAGATTTGTACCTGGGAGGGCCCCACAGGGCCCTGCTCAGTTTCAATCCCCTCTTATCTTTGATACTCCTCAATCTTGAGGAAAATAGGTGTTGGTCAAGAAAAAGGATAATGGTTTGGATAGAGAGGTTAATCATAAACTTGGCAGAGGAGCTCAGTTTTAGAGGGACTCCTGTTTCAACCTTCCTCAAATCTTTCAGAGAACAGCAGGCCAACTGCTGCGGCTACTTCCCACTGAAATTGGGCATAGTCCTTCCCCAATTTGGAGAATGGACACCTCGAGTTCCAGGTCTTGGAATTTTTTATGATTAAAATCTCAATCCCTTGATCTGCTGTTCTGGTGCAAAAAAATGAATTTGAAGTAGAAGGTGTGACAATCCAAACGTTAATGTACAAAACAGTTTTCGTTACCTTAGGAATTCAAGAGAATAACCCTGAAACCCAGTCTAGTCCTGTCACTTCAAGGAGACTTGTAGCCAGGTATCCAGTTGTCTAATTTTATCTAAGTAGGTCTAAACTTCTGATGTGGTATTTTACATAACAGGAGCTATTGGCCACTACACATATATCTCCTTTTTTTCTGTTAACATCTGATCTAAACCAATTTTATTGTCTAAAATTTAAATTACAAGAAGAGGCCTTGAAGCCATAAGGTTGCAGCTTCCATATGCCAGCAGAAACTGCCCTGAGATTGGCTAGTGGTATCCTGAATCTGACACAGCTCAGAAAACTCAAAGTTCTCAGCAATACAGGAACGTGTCTAAAATCACATCCACAATGGCCACCTTGTTTTACCTAGGATGTCTGAACCACAGTTACTCCATTTTGACTTTCAAATGCATTCCCCTTCTCAGTGGTCACAGCAGATATACAATACATGTCCAAAAGGCCACAAAACAGGTTGCTCTGGTCAGTAAGTTTAAGTTAAACCATGTCTAAACCAGAATGACTTCCCCATACCTCAATATGTGCAGATTTTTTCATCATTTCCCATTTTGATTGCAAACACTTTGACATCCCAAATCATCTGTCGCTTGAAGCCAGGGTGGCCATTGACTGCCTGCCCTGGGTCCAGATCATGTCTCTTGTTGCTAGACCTCCTTCGTATTTGCCTACTTATCCACGTTGGGGCAAAACTAATCAGATATTGTGGACAGGCTCAGAGGTATGTTAATGGGGAAACATTATATTGGCTATACATTTTAGCACTTTTACACAAGCATTGTACATGTGCTTTTAGCAGTAGATCTAAAGCAAGCAGTGATACATCATGAGTAGTTACAGTCTGTGACACTTTCACTAGATAATTTTCTTTTCTTCCTGAATATCAGGGCAAAAGTGTAGCTTGTACAATAATTTTCATAAATACAGACCTCAATTAATAGAACTAGAATATAATATCTATTGAAACATATATTTTTTCTCTAAAATTACCCTTATCTCCACCAAACATAGCCAAATCAATTTGTTTGCAAAATAAGTTTGGTCAAGTGACCATATAGGCTCCTCCAAACTGGCTGTGGTGGAATTCTTCACGAGTCTCAAACTGAATTCCCAAAAGGCCTCTCAAGGCCAGGAAAGTCATGCCAGTGGTCTGCCATCATATTCTGCCTTGGCGGATTTCTCTCTCTTGTAGGTCCCCAAAATATTGAAACTCATGCACATGCCATGACAGTCTTTCCCATTCACTTGAAAAGGCTGCTCAGAACCCGAGTCTTCAATTAATGGAAGGACCAGACAGACAGAAAAGAAAAATGTTTCAGTTTTACTCATTGTGCCACAACCAACTAGAGGGGAAAAGCTTCCCCATATCTGGAAAACACAAATCAAAACCGGTAATATTCCAGACAAAAACCATAAAATCATAACTATATTCACCAGTTCGCTCAGTAACATCTTTTTTGTTAACAGCTTTGTGAAGCCATCAGGTTTTCCATTAGGATTCTTTAGTTTCTTACCCAGTTCAGCAGTACAATCTGAAATTTATCAGAGATCTGTCCTTGTCAAAAAGTCTTTCTATGTATTTTCTTGAAGATGAAGCACTCTTACAAAAGCATCAGATACAACAGTAACTGTCTATAACGAACAAAAGACGTAAAAGCCACAGTTAAACAACTGATTACTATGTAATTGATCAAGAAACTTGGTTACAATAACCAGAATTATGACTGGTAAACTTTTATCAGGACACATCAAATTTTTAGGTATTCCATATTAATAACATTTACCCATATAATATAACCTGAAAAAGCTTATCACTCATTTGACAATGCTTCCCATGTAATTTAACATACCAAATAACAAAGGCCTCTTTTTTTCCCTCACTCTCAGAGATCACAAATGATTAGATTAAGGTTCCAGGTAGATTATTTACATCTCAAAGTTACAAGAAGAGAAATACTTATTCCTTCTCGAAAACTAGCTTCCTATAACTGCATATGCAAAAAACAGTTTTAGAGTGTCAAAAGAGTTCCACCTTGGCCATTTTCAGGGTTTTTTTTTTTAGTTTCTAAATAGTCAATTCAGTCATAGTTAATAGCTATAATAGACAATAATACATAATATTCACTCACATTCACATGCCTCACTTTCAGAGGAAAAAGAATCAGCATTCACACTACCAGGACCCCTTAACAAAGGTCAAAACCAGGAAGAGAGAACAGGACATTCACGAACACACCCAAGATGAAAGCCAAACCAAGTCCAAAGGCTCACTTTGATCCAATAGCAGAGCCATTAGGGGCCCTTGTCCTCCAGATCTCAAGGAGTACTGAGGCAAAACAGTATTACAATAAAAAATATCATTCCTTTATTCATGGGAGCATAGCTAAAGATCTCCCTGTTTTACAAAAATACACCTTATGGGACTATAAGATGGAAAATAGATCTGATCACCCATACACAAATATCAAGCAAATAAGCTATGCAATGAAAAATGGTCTCTCGAGGTCATAGTTCCCTAGCCCCAGAAAGGGAAAATCTCAACCAAGGCTCTGTCATGTATAAAGCCAATGTAATAGTGGTGTCCTCAGAGCTCAGAGACCAGAGATGTCTCAACCAGCCAATGAGAGGACTGATACACAGACACATACAAACAACAAACGTGGCCCTGAAAGCAAAATGTCAGATGAGATGTAGCCCCCAAATTCCACTTCCACTCTCAAGCGGATGCCTCAAGACAAATTGGCCCAGCTCTTGAAAGAGAATGGACCCAAACTGGCTGGCAATAAGCCCAGAGTCATTCACTCCTTAAAAGGGAAGTGATCTCAGATGCAGTGGCTAGAATTCCCAGTCTGTGCAAGCCAGAGTGGCTCATCCCAAGATGTTACACACAGAAACATAAAAAACGAATAAGGTACAGTCACAAAGACAGAAAATCAGATAAGGTGTAGTCTAAAACTCCTAGTCCAACTCTCAGATGGAGGCTTCCAGAGTGTCCCAGATCTCGAAAGAGAAGGAACTCAGAGTGGTTCGCAATGTGCCCAGGTTGGCTCACTCCTTGATAGGGAAGTGACACCAGATGGAGAGGGTAGAATTTTCCCATAGCAAATAATCCTAGTTAACTTTTACATCTCTCTGAGATGTCTCAGGTTTCCTCTGGAGCATCTCAAAGTTATCTGGAAGTCAAAAGAACTTCAGTTAGAATTTGATATTTGGGGAGTTTGTCCAAAATATCAAAAAGGGTGCAAAATACTTGGTCAAATAGGATCACAGGTCACTGTGAAACAATACTTATTCACTTAACCAAGGTGACAAAAGATTTCAAAAGCAATTACAGATCACTTAAAGGCAAGGAAACTCACACAATCTGTTACCAAAAGCAGCATTCCAAGAAAATTTTGCTCTCTTAACAAAGAGAAAGCAAATCCAGCCCTGCCCCTAGTCTATTCTTAACAAAATCCATTTATCTAATTAAACTTAATGCAGTCTTAGAAAATCCTGATCATGCACGAAATTCTTTTCCCAGCATTCCCTTTTTACAAGCTCTCTACAACTTTCTGCATGCATATTATTTTATCTCTTATTTTCTTCTTCATTCAGAAACAATCCATTCTAGGACAAAATAGCCCTTCTTTTTCCAAGAAATTCATTTCTATTCTTCATACCTTCTTTTGCTGAAAACACACATCTTTTCTCTCATACTGAAAAGTTTGTCTTATTCATTCAGTAGCTTTCATTACTTATATTATAATTTTAATGCTTAAAAACCTTAATTTCTAGCAAAAACCAAGAAGCAAGGAATTGTGAGCTCTATGTCATACAAACATTTCCTGATTGGAAAATTTATGCTTTAGTCTTCCTGTCCTAACAATGCAAAGGTAGGTAAATTTAGACCCACCCACCATTTAAAGTTCCAATATTTTATACCATGTGAAATGACCTGGACAGTCAATGAGCTCTTGACATTCAACTCAGTTTAGTTTCAAATTACCAAAATCTGGAGAGACACCCACAAAGCAGACATTCCCAGAACATACTCATTTCTAATGTTTCCATCAAAAACCTCTCTTATCTTACTTATATATATTTAAAGTTTCATCATGTTGAGATATGTTTCTTGCTGACAAATTCACAGCAGATATAATATGTTCTTAGTTGACCTCTAGTAAACCTAGGTACAACAGAAGTACCATTTGGAAGCAGAGACACACAGAACCAGAATTTCCCATTTCACAAGACAGAAAGTTAATCACAAAACATGAGACACAAAACAGACACCTGTCACAAATAGTACCTGGTGTTCACAAATGATGAAACACAAATGGCTGTCACAAACCCACATGACCAGTCTGGCTCTTAAACAGATATACCCTTAAAACACAAACAGCTCTTAATGACACAGGCACATCAGAGCCAACTGGCCCAAATAGCACTCTGGCCCAAATAGTGTCTGGTGCTTACAAATGATCCTCAGTGGGGGATGCACATCAGAATCAAATGGCCACAAAGGAAAAGCTGCCCAGGTGCACTCTTGTAGACAAACCTGGTCCTAGAGCTCGTAAGCTCGTATCAAATGCACGTTTCCATTTCCACCTACTGAAAGCCAAAACAGCAGCTGGTATTGGGCAGGGAAGAGATGTGGAAAGTCCTTGAGATGATGGTTTCAGCAGCTGCTGGGACATTCCCTCAAATTTCCCCTCTGAGGCAAGCTAGCCATGATTGTTCTAGAGCCTTGCTGCAGTCAGTGGCTCAGTAGCCTGGAGGAGCCAGACCCAGCAAGAGCATAGCCCCATATTGGGCAACAAAATCTGTTACTAAACTCAAGTCTGACTGTTCACTGCTCAAAAGCAAATAAGTGCTGATTGTAAAAAAAAAAAAAGTTGCTATATTCAGAAGGCTGGCAACCTGGGGAGATGATGGGCTTGTGTCCAAAAACCTAACTGCAAAGATTCTGCTTAACGATAAAATTTTTAAAGGGAACATTATTTGGGGAGGGGATCAGAGTCTTCATTATCTTCCACCATGTGTAGACTTTCTTCTGATTGGTTGGTGGTGTTCCAGGAATCTTGTGCTCAGCCTGAAGTTACCATCCTCCACCTGGGTGAGGGCCTTAGTTCTGGCAGAAGAACTCAAAGTTATTTTGTTATGTATATCTCTTAAGGAAGAACCAGGAACCTGCCCCAAGGCTGCACTATTGTTTCTTGACTATTCCTCCTTTGTTTTTGAATTATCTCCCTTTCCTGATAAGCAATTGACTGAATCTGCCCTTTGGAATTCAGGGAAGGTCAGAGGAGGCTGATTGAAGCTCATTTCCTGAAAACCAGAAACAGGGGACACAGAAAGTTTTGGTACTCAGGAGGAGTCCATAGAGTCCTTCTCCATTTCAGTCTCTTTCACAAATATTAGTAAAAAGCAATCTGAGTAGGTAAGTTTAAATTATTCCATCTGCCAGAAAAACAATGGACCAAACTGGTGTTCTATAAATTAATGAGTTTTGCATTATCATATGTTTCATGAATAAAATTTTTAAGTGAAAGCTTTAAGATCTCAGTTTGCATCTGTATGCTTATATATGTCTATTTATGTATACTATAGATATGTGATTTATTTTGTACCTCCGAATGGTATTACCATAATTATTTCCTAAAGAGCTCTATTTAATTTACTGAAGACAAACAAGCATTATAAAAATCAAGTATACTCTTAGAAATATAGAAACTAACCCAAATATTTTCAAAGTTCTTGTGATCTAGGATAATTTTCAGTAAATAAAAGCTAGTTTAAATTTATTGGTTTAATTAAAACAGGTGTACCTTTAGAGTTGTCAGTATCAAATACTTTTATTGTACCTATGTTTACAAAAAATCAAATAAGCTCTTGATATCTCAAATTGTAGAATTTGTCATCAAGAAAGATAAGATGATGGTTAAAACATAGCTTTATTTAAAAAAAAAGTAATATTCAAAAAAAAGGGTGATGGTGAGCTGTTTAATTCTTATGAAATTTTCATGAGTGATTTAAACATACATGTTAAGATGAAGGAAACTAAATAAATGTAAGATAAAAGTTTACAAATAAGAGTTGAAGAAGATGGTGGAAGAGTAAGATGTGGAGATCACCTTCCTCCCCACAGATACATCAGAAATACATCTACACATGGAACTCCTCCTATAGAGCACCCACTGAAGGCTGGCAGAAGATCTCAGACTTTCCAAAAGGCAAGAAACTCTCCACATATCTGGGAAGGGCAAAAGAAAAAAGAAAAAACAGAGACAAAAGAATAGTGACGGGACCTGCACCAGTGGGAGGGAGCTGTGAAGGAGGAAAGGTGTCCACACACTAGAAGCCCCTTCGCGGGCAGAGACAGGGGGTGTGTAGGGGGGGAGGGTTCGGAGCCATGGAGGACAGCACAGCAACAGGGGTGCAGAGGGCAAAGCAGAGAGATTCCCGCACAGAGGATCAGTGCTGACCAACACTCACAAGCCCGAGAGGCTTGTCTGCTCACCCGCCGGGGCAGGCAGGAGTTGGGAGCTGAGGCTTGGTCTTTGGTCGGATCACAGGGAGAGGACTGGAGTTGGCAGCATGAACACAGCCTGAAGGGGATAGTGCACCACGGCTAGCCCGGAGGGAGTCTGGGAAATGTCAGGGGCTGCCGAAGAGACAAGAGACTTTTTCTTGCCTCTTTGTTTCCTGGTGCTCGAGGAGAGGGGATTAAGAGGGCTGGTTAAAGGAGCTCCAGAGACGGGCACGAGCTGCGGCTATCAGCATGGACCCCAGAGACAGGCATGAGACGCTAAGGCTGCTGCTGCAACCACCAAGAAGCCTGTGCGCAAGCACAGGTCACTATCCACACATCCCTTCTGGGGAGGCTGTGCAGTCCGCCACTGCCAGGGTCCCATGATTCAGGGACAACATCCACCGGAGAATGCACGGTGTGCCTCAGGCGGGTGCAAAGTCACACTGGACTCTGCCTCCGCAGTCTCGCCCCACAATCCCTACCCCTCCCTCCCCCCAGCCTGAGTGAGCCAGAGCCCCCGAATCAGCTGCTCCTTTAACCCCTTCGTGTCTTAGTGAAGAACAGACGCCCTCAGGCGACCGACATGCAGAGGCGGGGTCAAATCCAAAGCTGAGCCCCACCCGAGAGCTGTGAGAACAAAGAAGAGAAAGAGAAATCTCTCCCAGCAGCTTCAGGAGCAGCGGATTAAATCTCCACAGTCAACTTGATGTACCCTGCACTTGTGGAATACCTGAATAGATAAAGAATCATCCCAAATTGAGGAGGTGGACTTTGGGAACAAGATATATTATTTTTTCCCCTTTGCCTCTTTTTGAGAGTGTGTATGTGTATGTTTCTCTGTGAGATTTTGTCTGTACAGTTTGCTTTCACCATTTGTCCTAGCTTTCTCACCATCTGTCTTTTTTGTTTTGTTTGTTTGTTTTACTTAAAAAAATTTTTTTTTCTTAATAAATATTTTTTATTTTAACAACTTTATTTTATCTTACTTTATTTATTTTATTTTATCCTCTTTCTTTCTTTCTATTTTTCTACCTTTTATTCTGAGCCATGTGGATGAAAGGCTCTTGGTGCTGCAGCCCAGTCAGGAGTCAGAGCTGTGCCTCTGAGGTGGGAGAGCCATCTTCAGGACACTGGTCCACAAGAGACCTCCCAGATCCACGTAATATCAAATGGTGAAAATCTCCCAGAGATTTCCATCTCAATGTCAAGAACCAGCTTCACTCAACGACAAGCAAGATACAGTGCTGGACACCCTATGTCAAACAACTAGCAAGACAGGAACACAACCCCACCCATTAGCAGAGAGGCTGCCTAAAATCTTAATAAGGCCACAGATACCCCAAAACAAACCACCAGACGTGGAGCTGCCCACCAGAAAGACAAGATCCAGCCTCATCCACCAGAACACAGGAACTAGTTCCCTCCACCAGGAAGCCTACACAACCCACTGAACAAACTCTAGCCACTGCGGACAGACACCATAAACAATGGGAACTATGAACCTGCAGCCTGCAAAAGGAGACACCAAACAGAGTAAGATAAGCAAAACGAGAAGACAGAAAAACTCACAGCTGATGAAGGAGCAAGGTAAAAACAAACCAGACCTAACAAATGAAGAGGAAATAGGCAGTCTACCTGAAAAAGAATTCAGAATAATGATAGTAAAGATGATCCAAAATCTTGGAAATAGAATAGAGAAAATGTAAGAAACATTTAACAAGGACCTACAAGAACTAAAGAGGAAAGAAGCAATGATGAACAACACAATAAATGAAATTAAAAATACTGTAGAAGGGAACAATAGCATAATAACTGAGGCAGAAGAATGGATGAGTGACCTGGAAGATAAAATAGTGGAAATAACTACTGCAGAGCAGAATAAAGAAAAAAGAATGAAAAGAACTGAGGACAGTCTCAGAGACGTCTGGGACAATACTAAATGCATCAACATTCGAATTATAGGGGTCCCAGAAGAAGAAAACAAAAATCTCAAATAAACAATCTAACCTTGCACCTAAAGCAATAAGAGAAAGAAGAACAAAAAACCCCCAAAGTTAGCAAAAGGAAATAAATCATAAAGATCAGATGAGAAATAAATGAATAAGATATGAAGGAAATGAGAGCAAAGATCAAAAAAACTAAAAGCTGGTTCTTTGAGAAGATAAACAAAATTGATAAACCATTAGCCAGACTCAATAAGAAAAAATGGGAGAAGACTCAAATCAAGAGAATTAGAAATGAAAAAGGAAAAGTAACACCTGACACTGCAGAAACACAAAGGACCATGAGAGATAACTACAAGCAACACAATGCCAATAAATTAGACAACCTGGAAGAAATGGACAAATTCTTAGAAATGCACAACCTGCCGAGATGGAACCAGGAAGAAATAGAAAACATGAAGAGACCAATTATAAACACTGAAATTGAAACTGCGATTAAAAGTCTTCCAACAAACAATAGCCCAGGACCAGATGGCTTCACAGGTGAATTCTATAAAACATTTAGAGAAGAGCTAAGACCTATCCTTCTCAAACTCTTCCGAAGTATGTCAGAGGGAGGAACACTCCCAAACTCATTCTACAAGGCCACCATCACCCTGATAACAAAAACAGACAAAGATGTCACAAAGAAAGAAAACTACAGGCCAATATCACTGATGAACATAGATGCAAAAATCCTCAACAAAATACTAGCAAACAGAAACCAATAGCACACTAGAAGGATCATACACCATGATCAAATGGGGTTTCTTCCAGGAATGCAAGGATTCTTCAATATACGCAAATCTATCAACGTGATACACCATATTAACTAATTGAAGGAGAAAAACCATATTATCATCTCAATAGACGCAGAGAAAGCTTCCGACAAAATTCAACACCCATTTATCATAAAAACCCTGCATAAAGTAGGCATAGAGGGAACTTTCCTCAACATAATAAAGGTCATACATGACAAACCCACAGCCAACATCATCTGCAATGGTGAAAAACTGAAACCTTTTCCACTAAGATGAGGAAGAAGACAAGGTTGCCCTCTCACCATGATTATTCAACACAGTTTTGGAAGTTTTAGCCACAGCAATCAGAGAAGAAAAAGAACTATAAGGAATCCAAATCAGAAAAGAAGATGTAAAGCTGTCACCGTTTGCAGATGACATGATACTCCACATAGAGAATCCTAAAGATGCTACCAGAGAGCTACTAGAGCTAATGAATGAATTTGGTCAAGTATCAGGATACAAAATTAATGCCCAGAAATCTCTGGCATTCGTATACAATAATGATGAAAAATCTGAAAGTGAAATCAAGAAGACACTTCCATTTACCATTGCAACAAAAAGAATAAAATATCTAGGAATAAACCTACCTAAGGAGACAAAAGACCTGTATGCAGAAAATTTTAAGACACTGATGAAAGCAATTAAAGATGATACAAATACATGGAGAGATATACCATGTTCTTGGATTAGAAGAATTAACATTGTGAAAATGACGCTACTACCCAAAGCAATCTACAGATTCAGTGCAATCCCTATCAAACTACCACTGACATTTGTCACAGAACTAGAACAAAAATTTCACAATTTGTAATGAAGCACAAAAGACCCCGAATAGCCAAAGCAATCTTGAGAATGCAAAATGGAGCTGGAGAAATCAGGCTCCCTGACTTCAGACTATACTACAAAGCTACAGTAATCAAGACAGTATGGTACTGCCACAAAATCAAAAATATAGATAAATGGAACAGAATAGAAAGCCCAGAGATAAACCTACACACATATGGTCACCTTATCTTTGATAATGGAGGCAAGAATATACAGTGGAGAAAAGACAGCCTCTTCAATAAGTGGTGCTGGTAAAACTGGACAGGTACATGTAAAATATGAAATTATAACCCTTCCTAACACCATATACAAAAATAAACTCAAAATTGATTAAAGACCTAAATGTAAGGCCACACACTATCAAACTTTTAGAGGAAAACATAGGCAGAACACTCTATGACATAAATCACAGCAAGATCCTTTTTGACCCACCTCCTAGAGAAATGGAAATAAAAACAAAAATAAACAAATGGGACCTAATGAAACTTAAAAGCTGTTGCACAGCAAAGGAAACCATAAATGAGACAAAAAGACAACCCTCAGAATGGGAGAAAATATTTGCAAATGAAGCAACTGACAAAGGATTAATGTCCACATTATACAAGCAGCTCATGCAGCTCAATAACAAAAAAACAAACACCACAATCCAAAAATGGGCAGAAGACCTAAATAGACATTTCCCCAAAGAAGGTATACAGATTGCCAACAAACACATGAAAGAATGCTCAACATCATTAATCATTAGAGAAATGCAAATCAAAACTACAATGAGATATCATCTCACACCAGTCAGAATGGCCATCATCAAAAAATCTAGAAACAATAAATGCTGGAGAGGGTGTGGAGAAAAGGGAACACTCTTGCACTGCTGGTGGGAATGTGAATTGGTTCAGCCACTATGGAGAACAGTATGGAGGTTCCTTAAAAAACTACAAATAGAACTACCATACGACCCAGCAATCCCAGTACTGGGCATATACACTGAGAAAACTATAATTCAAAAAGACTCATGTATGAAAATGTTCATTGCAGCTCTATTTACAATAGCCAGGTGATGACAGCAACCTATTGTCCATCATCGGATGACTGGATAAAGAAGATGTGGCACATATATACAATGGAATATTACTCCACCATAAAAAGAAACGAAATTGAGTTATTTGTAGTGAAGTGGATGGACCTAGAGTGTGTCATACAGAGTGAAGTAAGTATAACTGATTCACTTTGTTATAAAGCAGAAACTAATGGAGCATTGTAATGCAATTATACTCCAATAAAGATGTTAAAAAAATCAAAAAAAAGTTTATAAGTATAATTTTCAACAAGTTATGTTTTATGCTATGTCTACTTAAAAAGGGTCTCCAAAAACTTTCTGAGACTTCTCAGCCTACATAATCACGAGAGACAATTCCTTACTATAAATCTTGAATATGGACAGAAATTTGACAACACACGGGGAGGATTTCCTTTGAAACTTGGGGAGGTAAAAGCAATAATTTGAGTCCAAGCACAGAGGTAGGGAGACAGGGAGGCAGAAAGGTATTTGCAATTGGGGGTAATAACTAATAATGGTGAACATTTTTTGACCACTTTCTAAATGCCATGCACAGGCTGAGCACTTCACACACATTAGGTCATTTCATCCTCACCCTTGTATACGTATAAAGTCTCCAAGAGAGCATGGAATTTTATCTTGTTCCAAGGTGTACACTCAATGTAGAAAACACACAAAGTACTCAAACTCTCTGCTGAAGGAATGAATGAATCAATGATGGAGCAGCAATCCTAAAGCTCCAGGATCTCAATTTGACCCTATGGCAGAAAGATGGGTACAAAAATTTACACTTAATCTTGTTTTCCACCTAATTAGCACCAGAAGAGTGAACACTGAGAATAAATAAATTTTTAGACTTTTTAAAAGCTGGAATTGTTTTGTCTTTCAGTTTTTTGTTGTTGTTGTTTTGCCTAATGTTATAGTATAAATTAAAAAAAAATTTTTTTTTTTTGCCTTTACATTCTGATTCAATGCCTTTGGAGGACTTATACAGATGGTTTAGAAGTTGATACACTAGAAAGGTATCATTGATGTAACTGGAGGAGGGGAGAGTGGCAGGAGGAAAAGCAGGAGAAGAAGAGAAGAGCTTTTCATTTGTAGGCCAGGATCCTGGAAGTTAAGAAAACCTGATCACCCCAGAGACAGATATGGAGGTTGGTGGGGGTGAAGATAGCACCCCAAACCCATTTTCTCTTATCTATTTTATTTGATTCCTCTATAGTGGTTCATAAACTGAGAAAAAAGTCAACAGAAACCAAGGAGGACAAAAAGCATACTTAGAGCTCAGTGAAGGACACACAGCAACTTTTGTTCTATGTCAAACAGCTTAGGAAGGGCTGGGTCTGTTTCTAAGTGGTCATGGATTCTGTTTACCAATGAATGTGGAGTTTCACTGTCCCAGGGACAGTAAATAATACTTGTCATTAGAAGCCTTCTTTTAAGCCAGTGTTGAATAACTGCTGGATTGCTGAAAGTGTCCAAGTAGGAGCTCTCCTTCCACTACACTGCTTGGCTCCTGTCCCCTTCCAGCCACTTCAAGCTCTTGTAGACAGCATTCATTTTCCATCACAAGCGAGGATATGTGACTGCGTAGCCAATGTGCTGGGTCCCTGGAGAGGACCTGCCAGGGAGGCAGTTTCTTCACATCTCATTTTAGTTTGTTACTTGCTGGCGGGGTTGAATAATTGCTGAAGCTCCATGTCTTCCCATCCTATTCTGTTCCACTAACTTATGAAACACCCAGCAACACGATGGAAGACTAACAGATCAACCAGATGTTTCCTGAGCAAAGACAGCACACACAGCATCTCGTGAGAGGGGAGGGCTGGCGGGCACTCACCCCCTCTGACATCACTGGGCGAGGTAGCCTGTGGGAGAGTTTCAAAGCAGAGCAGCTTGGCCAGGGAAGAGCTCAGCTGGCAGCTCTGTGCTGGGATTAATTGACCCAGATAACTAGGGAGAAGGAATCAGCAACTTAAGGTGTGTTTATTCTCCAGGAGGAATTAGACCCTGTACTCACTGACTATCCATGGGTGCTAGGAGACCCTCCCCCATGGCTCCCCATGTCCAGTCAGGATCAAGTTCACCATGTTGCTTCTCATTCCAACTCCTTGTTTTCCTGACTTTGCCTGAGGTTGATGTGGGGCAAGCTCAATTGTTTGCAAAGAACAACAATGAAATAGTAATAATTATTAATAATAAATCAACTAATCCTTCTTCCCCAGAAAAACATAGGGGAGCTCAAATCCTAAAAAATGTCTAATGTCAAATTATCACCTTATATCACCCTGTCAGATTCAGGGTGTTAAGAACCAGTAAGGTAACAATGTTTTAATATAAGGAACATAGCTATGGAATGGCCAGCTTTCCCTTAGAAAGGTCACTAAAAGTAACTCAAAACAAACAAATTAAAAAATGGAATGCGTATACCATTTGCTATCACTGTGATCTCATAAAACAAAGGTTGATTTAATATCCTGGACTCTAATCCCTCCAAGGAATTTTCTTCACACTCATAATCAAATCCAAATTACCAAGACCTAAAAAGTGTCATATGATCTAGGATCTGACCCCTGCCTACTTTATAAGCTCCACCTTCTCCTCTTTTTATTCCTCTCCAGCCTTTTCACTGTCCCTCAACCAAGTCCTGGTCTTTGGATTCGCTGTTCCCAACATCTGCTGTGCTTTTCCCCAGATCTGTGGACAGTGGCCTCCTGTGGTGGGCAGCTTTCTTACCTGACTCCCAGGGACCTACCTCCTGGGATTCATGTCTGTGTGATCCCCTCCCTTGTGTGTGAGCTGGGCCTAGTGACTTGCTTCTAAAGAACAGACCAGAATAGACCGGCTGTAAAGAAGAGCAACAGCTATGGGATGTCATCCAGAGATTAGGTTATGAAAGACTGTGACGTCCTTCTTGCTCACTCTCTCTCTGTGGCTCTTCTCACTTGCTCTGATGAAGCGAGTTGCCATTTGTGAGCTGCTCTCTGGAAAGGCTGATGTGACAAAGAACAGAGGGTGGTCACTTGACCAGTAGCCAGTCAGGAGCTGAGACCCTCCATCCAACAGTTTGGGAGGAACTGAGTCCTGCCAACAATCTCCTGAGTGAGACTGCAGACGATCCTTCCCTGTCCTCTCCGGCTTTGCAAGGACTGCAGTCCCAGAGGTCACCTTGACTGCAGCCTTGTGAGAGACGCTGAGCCAGACACCGGGACCAACTCAGCCACACCTAGGGCCCAGACACACTGAAGCCCTGAGATAAGAAGGGTTGTTTTTAGCCCATAAGTTCTGGCATACTTTGGTACAGCAATAGGTGACTAACCCTCCACTTCACTTCACTCAGGTCTCTGCTCAAATGTTTCCCTGTTTTGGGTTCTCTCACCTCCCAAACCTACAAAACCAACAAAACTCATCACACATTATCCTTTATCCCCTTACCCATCTGCATTTTTCCGTAAGGAAATTATCGCACTTATATTTATATTATATACTTATTTATTAGCTGGCTTCCCTACTAGAATGAAAACCCAATGAACACCATATCTGTCATTTTCCTGGTAAATAAAATGAATATATATTTGCCTTGATGGTGCTTAGGTTCCTTTGTCAAATACTTATGTTAGGGCTACTATATACCAGGTCCAGTGACCATAGGTTATTTATTCCTGTTCCATGTCACATAATAGAAAGAACACTCACAGTGAAGATGGATCAGGACTCAAACTCAGAGCCCAGCACCTGCTGACTCTGTGCCACCTGACAAGTCTCTGAGCTGCCATTTTTCTCATCCCTAAAATAGGGTAATATTCACACCCTAAGTTGTTTTGAAAAGTAAATAAAATTAGGTACGTAATCTCTTAGTGTATTTAAAATGCATCTGCCCCTCTTTCACCACTTTTCCCACTTAGCCATCTTGCACATAACAATTATCTCATTCGTTACAAGTCTGAATTAAGTGATTAATACCCATTCATGTTTTTTCCTTTTCTTACCTTTTGAAAAATAAAACTCTTAGAAAGTCAAATCTATAATATATTATTAGATGTTTTTGTCTAACAACTATGGTGTTAGAAGATGTGAGTCCATCCATCACCTTCAAGTTTCTTTTTGTTCAGGTATGGGATTGATGTTAAGAAAATGCCATTCATATCCTGACCAGGTGGTCTGAAATTGCTGCTACTTTGTAAATGTTTTATTGCCAGTGGCTGTTTGATTTAGCATGTTTATGATATTGTCTGTGTGTCCTGATTCCTCTGTCTACAGTGCTATCTTCCTGCTTCGAACCTGCCAAGCACCTGCACTTCTTCAGAACAAGTTCAATGCTAGATCCTCCAGCAAAACTTCCTAAACCCCTTCTTCCATCTTTTACTTATGATGTTTCTACTGAATTGTGTCATATCTCAAAACACCTTAAATTGTTTACTACTAGATGGTAAGCACCATGCTGTCAGAAGAAAGCACTCTTCTTTCTTTCTATTCCCAGCTTATGGGACTAGGAACAGCCAGTAGGCACTTGTTAGGGATAATTCATGGAAGGCTGTATGGAAAAAATGACTAGAGTTTATGGTCCTTGGGCATCAGGCTTCATCCTCTAAGAAATGAGAGAGAGAGCCAGGTGCCTTAAGAAACCAATTTGAGCACTAAAATGCTATGATTCTTAGCCTTTGTATTATGGTACTCAAATGCAGTATATCTTTTTTATTTCATATATTTGTCTTAATGCCAGAGCTTTCTGTATATTCAGAAGTTTCTTGATTTTTAAGCAACCAGCATTTGGATGCTTATAAAACCCCTCTCTCTTACCCTTTGCCTGCAATTGCACCAAGGATATGGCTGAGTTGATGTATCTACCTTCTTTGCCTCTTAAAGCTTATTCATCCTCTCGGTTTCAGTTGAAAATATCGTTTCCTACAGAAGAAGTCTCCTGATTCTCCTATTACAGCACTTACTACACTGTTTGGCAATTGTCTGATTATATGTGTGTTCTCTTCACTTACTTGTAAGATGCATACAGAAGATGACATCTTTCTTGTTTATTGTTTTATCCCTAAAGCTTAGCACAGTGCCTGACACATAGTAGTTGTTCCTGAATCTACTGAATGAATTAATGAATGTAGGAGTCCCTGCTCTCAAGGGGATTGAAATGTTATAGGATACACAAATAAGCACAAAAATAACCAACCAGTATGTGCATGTCTATCATTTATGCTTCCCAGGAATCTGTGGAGTTAGCATTCTTTCTCCTATTTTGCTGAAAGGAAAATTTAGGCTTAGAAGTTATATCACTTCCCAGGATGACTCTACAACTATAAAGTGGCAGAATTGGATTTGAAACATTGCAGCAATATGCAGCAAGTATTAAAAATTGGTACAAAAATCTACTGCTTTTCAGCAATGGGAGAATTCATTTCTGCATAAGATAACATTTAAGTTTGAATTTGAAATACAAGTCAGCTTTTTTAAAAAGAATTATTTTCAGTTATAAAAACATAAACTAACAACCCTATGTGTTATAATAAATTCAACTAATACAGACATATTTAATGCAAGAAGTAAAAGTTCACCCCACTCTTGCTTTAATTACATTTGCAAGACATAACCATCATAAACCATATCCGTGTATATATACATATGCTGGTTTTGTTTTATTTGTTTTAAAAGGAATCACACTATAAATATTGTTCTGCAGTCCTAGCCCCTGCCATTTTAAACTTCAATAATTCTGCAATAATTCTCTTGTATATACATCTCTGAGTTTCATTAAAGATCTTCTGTTCATTAATTCCTAAAAATAGGATTTCTTGTGTCATGGTTTGTATGCCTTTTAAATTGTATATGAAACTGACAAAAATGCACAGAATGTGAAAAGTTGGAATTGGGGGGCAAAAACTATTCAAGGTGGGGAAAGTCACATAAATAAAGGTGCTGAGAAGCATAAGTCACATTCCTTTATTTCTCCCAAGAAATTTCAGCATTTTGATCCTTTGTGTGAGCTCAAATGACAAATTCCAGCTCCTTCCAAGTGGCCACAAGCTATTTGTTAATCTCTCTATCTCTTCCTCCTGTCCCTTCAATGATGAATTCCCCAGAGGTTAAACACTCTCATTAGTAATCTTACCACTAGAATCCCTGAAAACCAATGTTTGCTGCCCTTTGTTTTTTTTTTTTATTTTAATGACTCCTCACCACACACAGACTCTCCATTGTGCCATTCACAAGTTTCCAAATGAAACCAAAGACTTGATTCAACTGTAGTCAAAGAAAAGTAATTCTGCACAATTCCAGACACATACACACACTAACACTACATTTTCCAGCAGCAACGAAAACTTAAAATTGAATGATCATGACATGAGATGTTTCTAAAGATCTGTCACCTTCCCTTCAGTTTTTTTAAGGCACAAATGTGCAGTCACATTTAATCGTGTTTATTTGGAAGCGTGCATGTTTACCCTTGGAAACCTATTATACATCTCTCACCCTACAGTGAACAAAAGGGCATTGTAACTTCATGTAGTCTGGCTGCTTGCTTAAATTTAGCAAATTCTGCACTCAACTGAGAAAAATGCTCGATTATCAGTCATCTTGGAATCCAAGGGACTTATTCATAGAGCATGTGGAGCTCTATTCATAAATAATTTATGTCATTGCATAAAAGGGAGTAGGGGCTGTGTGTGTGTGTGTGTTGCTCAGAGAACCATCAGCGGCCTCTCCTGAGTAATTTATACAAGATCAATATTTATCGAAGTGAGCCAAGAATTGTGCCATACTTATCGAGAGCCAAATACTTCATTTACAGTTCCTTCACCCACAGAAGGGAGAGCAACAGATTGAAATGTTTGCGTAAAAGCTACTCGAAGTGGTTCTCACTTTGTTCTTTTTGCTTTAGATACAGTGTGATGCTTTGGTTGAAACTGCAGATTTATTTCATGGATGATGCTTATGACTAACACAGAGTAGGTATTCAAAAATGTATTTGTTGAATAAATGACTAAAGAAAAATAAGCAAATATTGTTGGCACTGTTCTCATGGAAAAAAAGAGGGTTGCCCACTGAAATTACTCTTTTAACATATCTTAATTGAGCACCTGCTAGGCATTTTGCATTGAATGAGGACACAGTTGTTAATGGGAATGTTCTCCCAGACAAATGTGTAAATAATTAAAAACATAATAATGAAAAGTGCTATGTTCTCTATTAAAGATTTTAGAAAAGTGTTCTGGAGATCCAGAGGAAGGATCAACTAATTCTGCCTAGAGAAGTTTAGGAAAGAATAAGAGTTAAACGGGAGTTAAACAGGTTTGTAGTGAATAAGGAAGATAATTTTAGAGTGATGTTATGGCATGAACAAAGGAAATATAAAAGATCTTCAGATTACAGAAATGGGATAGATGTGTTGCTGTGAAAGATTAGAGTACTTGTGTCAGTAATACAATAAGTAAATCTGAAATTTTACATTAGAATTGAATTGTAAATGGCCCTATACACTCAACCAGTGAGGTGTTACCTTCTTTTGTAAGCAAGAGGAGACTCGCATAGATTTTTAAACATGCAAGTGGCATAATCAGATTTCCTGTAGTGATATATCTCTGGTGACAAATCTATACTATCTACATACCATCTGGTGGAGGAGGATAGAGAGAAGAGGACAACTGGGATTCCACTTGCTTCTCAAGTCTACTAGTGTCTCTATGGATTGCTGCTTTGAGAAGGACTTCAGAACTGCCTTTGGACTCAGCAGGAAAGTCTCCATTAATGTAAAGAAGTGATGCTTGTTATTAGTGTAAGAAGAGAAAGAAGAGAAAGTGGCAGCAGGCATAACCTAAGCATTTGCCATCTGTGAACTAGCAGGATGTTGGGAAAGTCTAGGTGAGAAATCATAAGTCCTAACTTATGGCAGTCTCAATTTGTGAGTGAAGGGAGCATATTTAAATATTTTATACTATATATACTAAATATGCTCTTATAAAATATCATATGTTATTTTTACTACTGCATATAGAAGACTTGATGAATCATGTGAAGTTTAAGATAAAATAGAGGATGACTTTATAAATTTGTAGTTTAAGATCAGATGCTGGGGAAAGCAGCCATCATTAATTAAGAAAGAGAATAGAAGCAGAAAAATAAGTTGAGAGTGGAGAAGATGAAAATTTTTAGCTGAGAACTAGAATATATTTAAAAATCAAATAAAACCATGGAACTGAAAAAATAAAACTGAAATTAAGAAATCAACATATGGGCTCCCCTGGTGGCGCAGTTGTTGAGAGTCTGCCTGCCAATGCAGGGGACACAGGTTCGTGCCCCGGTCTGGGAGGATCCTGCATGTCATGGAGTGGCTGGGCCCATGAGCCATGGCCGCTGGGCCTGTGCATCCGGAGCCTCTGCTCCGCAACAGGGAGAGGCTGCAGCAGTGAGAGGCCCGCGTACTGCAAAAAAAAAAAAAAAAATCAACATAGGAACTTAGCAACAGATTAAACACAAGTAAAAGGAGAATTAAAAAATGTGAAAACATACAGGTAGAGTCACTGAAATAACAGAATAATGGAAAATACCAAATAGTCAAGAAAGATATGGAAGAAGATGATAAAATATAAAATATGTGCATTGTGATACCATAAGAGTGAGAAAATATGGTAAGGCGGAAGCAATATTTGAAAAGATAGTGGCGAAAAACTTCTAAACTTGGTGAAGGACATCAAGCTATAGATTAAAGAAGTGTTACAAACAGGAAAAAATACAAATAAAACCACAGTACAATTTAATTCATCACAGTATAAACTGATGAAACAAGATAAAATATTAAAAGCTGTCAAAGGAAAAAAAGAAATACTTTAGCTTAAAAGAAAAAAACAACCCTAAGACTTACAGGTGACTTCTCATCAGAAATTATGGAAGCCAATGAAAATTGATTGGCATTTAAAAAAATATTATAAGAAAAAACCTGCTAATTGAGAACTCTACACACTGAAAAATATTCTTCAAAGATTTGACATATTAAAAGCACTTTCAAGAACTATAATCTTAGGGAATTCATCAAACTCATAGTAGATAGACCATTTAAAGGATATCTTTGCATAGAGGTAAAATGATTGCAGATTTAAAAAGGAAAATGCAGAAAACAATGAATAGCAACAAAAAAAGATTATATTTGTGTTTAAATCTCAATAAATAGGGCTTCCCTGGTGGCGCAGTGGTTGAGAGTCCCCCTGCCGATGCAGGGGACATGGGTTCATGTCTCGGTCCAGGAAGATCCCACATGCCACGGAGCAGCTGGGCCCATGAACCATGGCTGCTTAGCCTGTGCATCCAGAGCCTGTGCTCTGCAACAGGAGAGGCCACAACAGTGAGAGGCCTGTGTACTGCAAAAAAATAAATAAAATTAAATTAAATAAATCTCAATAAATATTGATGGGGTAAAAATAATAATAATACCATATTGGGTTTAAAATATCTGTAAAATTAAAATAAATTACAACACTAGCACAAAAGAGAGCAAGAGGTAGTTTTATTTTTTACATTGATTAAAGTCATAAACGTTTATATTTATATTAGACTTTAATAAATCAAGTATTCATGTTTTATGATTAATGATATACATGAAATAATTTGTTAAAGAATGTACAATAAACTAGGTAACAGAGGGTGGAATTGGAATAGTGATTAATGAATGGCATGAGTGAAATAAAATAATACAGATATTTATTTAATCCCAGATATGTCTACAATCACTTGAAATGCACATGGATTAAATAGTCAAACTAATAAACAAAGATTTTATACAAAAAAAATACAACTATGTGCTGCTTACAAGAAACACTGTTTAAATATAGAAAAGTTGAAAGTAAAAGCCTTGATAAAGAATGATGGCATAGCTATAGGAATATCATACAAACTAGACCTTAAGGCAAAATTATTAATAGGGATTTTTTTTCAAAGCATTTCACAGTGGTAAATGGTCAATCCACCAGAAAGATAGCACAATCATAAATTTTCATGCACCTAACAATATCACTTCAAACTTTATAAAGAAAAAATTGAGAGAAGTAGAAATAGACAAACACAGCATTATAGTGGGAGGCTTTAATATACCTCTTTCAAGAGGTGAAAAACAAGCCAGACATGTTCACTAAGAATATAGGTCTGCACTATATAATTAGGAAATTTGTATTCTTTTGGTACCAGATTTGCCTGTGTTTTGTTTTGTTTTTGAGAAAGCATATAATAAGTCCAGCAGTGTTTGGTGTATGTCTGTCTCTCTCTCTTTCTCTCTTTCTGTGTGTGTGTGTGTGTGTGTGTGTGTGTGTGATTTTAGAGAAATCTCTTTGGTCTCATTGGAGAGAGGAATACATCCTGAATAATGAAAATATTTTTATTCTCCTTCAAGTGAAAGGAAGCAGGCTACAGTGTTTCTAGGGAAGGTGTTCTCCTTACCATTCTGGAAAGATAGACAAGAAGCAAAAGCCTAGTTTCTTTTTCAAAGAGCCATTATGTTCTTTAAAAGAGACCACTGAGTCCTATTAGAAAATAGAAGCACAATGAGAGCTTTTGCATTCAGAAAGGCAAATGAGAAAGAAGAACAAAGGGACCGGAACTCAAACATCTGGATACCTGGATGTCATACCTAAGAGGGACACCCTTAGGAGAGTGCAGAGGTTGTACACCAGGATTATCACAGGATTATGCTGGAGCTACTGGTTCATTCTGCCTCCCAAGCACCTTTTGTGTGCATCTCTTCCCAACTCTAATTTTAGTAACATCACATTAGTAGCTTAAAATCACCTGTGGTAGAAATATTCACAACACAGAAATTGGCAAATGCTACACATCAGGACTTTTTTGAGGGAAGCTATTTTATAGACATTTACCAGTATACCACTGCTTGAGGACTACTGTCTAATGCCCAGGGACTACACAGGACCAGGAAAAGAACTCCATCCTCTTAGTCACATGACTGTTTGCCAAGGTAGATTGCCTATTGGAGACACAACCCACTGGGGAACCTGACTTCATTACTGGAATTCAGCCACTATTTTATTCAGTCATTGTGTAATTGGAAACGTCATTCTACCTGTGCCCACAGTAGACCCCAATCTATTATTCTGTTCTGCAGTAGGGTAGGAAACAATACCCTACCCTATGGAGATAACTCTCTTTGTTCTTATAAATTCTCTCATGTCTCAAGGGGATCTCTGTACACCTACTGAGGGCAGTGGGGATTAAGAAAGCAAGGCTCCTACCTAAACCAGAGGACTGGACAGGAACCTGTGAAGATATTCTGACTTTTGGATGGGAGTATGCATATCACTGCTACAGTGTTTGTTTTCGTGGAAGTAATATAAAGAGTCCTTTGCATTTCATATATTTTAAGGAAAAGGAGAATATTTTCATCTTCATCATAAAAAATAGATTTGTGGAAGAGACAGGGATTCCCCAGTTGAGTCCTAAGAAGAGGTGACTTTCTATATTCCAAAGTTACACACAGGTCATAGATGAATGTTACTCTGTTAATAACTCAGGAGGCATTTGGTACACTTTTCCCTGTGTGAAAATGAAATTTACATACATGTATAGGAAAACAATGTATATCAGAACATGTGAAGAACAGCCATGAGGGGATTTTGATCGTGGAAGTCTCTTCTTCATTTCAAGAACTTTCCTTTGATGAAGGAGTTAGGCCATAATGGAGTCCAAAAATGAGCTGTGAACAATAGTTTAATCCTTAGGACAATAAAATCATACTGATGAGTTATGGTGATCTTTTTATCATCAGCATCATCACCATGACTGCTACTTGGAAACCACTGGGTTTACAGCAGCTGTGTTCATGAAGGGCAGAGCTCTCATGTGTTTATAGGACTAATACAACTTAGAGATTTCTACTGGCAGAAACTAGTTATCAGTGTTCTGGGAGTTATTTTCTGTATTCCTTTGTCACATGGGGCCTGGCAAGACTGACATAAGTATCAGAGCCATATCTACAATTTTGGTTGAAGATGGACTCTCTTCTTTTCCTTCCCATCTCCTCTGGGCACAAAGAAAATCCTTGGATACTTACTGTTTTCCTATTTGTAAGTTTAAGAGAACCCTGTCTTGTATAAGATAGTAGATCTCTGGATGATACCACATCCATGTTGATAAAATGCACTGTAGGAGATTTGATTGACCTTATTGTTAAACCTTTTGCATGAAGCTGATGATTAACTTAGCTATAAGTATACAGCTGATCATTATAAAGGCAAACATCGCACTCTGGAGAGATTGGGGAAATGTGTGGTTTCCTTTTTCACTTTGAATCATATTTAGCATTCTCAGGAGTTAAAACTCTGGAGTAGATGAGAATCAAGACAATTGTGAAATGGATGTCAATTTACCTTGAATTCAATTTATTTCATTTTGAAAATTCTATTTTTCAACTCCCCCAGAGTAAAATAAATTCCAACATTTTTAAACTATTTATAACTTTTTCTTTTTTAGTAGGAAGCCTATCCCTTATCTTATTATAACCTCCTAAAATGCTAAGAGTAAATAAAGTAGATATTAGTGATAATGATAATTACAGCATTGGTAGGAGTATTGGTTTTAATGATGATGATGATGACACTTCCTAAATTCTAGGTCTTGTGATAGTTTCTTGACATATATTACATCATTTAATCTTTCCAACAATCTTATAAGGTGGAGAAGTAAAACCTAGATATTTGAAGAGATTTGTTGAAGGTCACACAGCCCATAAATACTAGAATACCTTTTGGAATCTAAGTGTTTTGTCTTCTGGCTCAGGCTCCTGTACTCATGTACTTATTGCCAAATCTGATGAATAAAATGCCCTTCCTCCTCCTGAGATAATGCACCTCACTTCTTTCAGAACTTGGATTAACCGCACCTCCTCTGGGAAACATTCCCTGCCTTTTAACAGCCATGTGGTTTTAGGCCAAATTATTTAACATGAGTTTACTCATCTATAAAAAGGAGGTAAAAGTACTTGCCTCAAGAGTTGTTGCAAAGATCAAATGAGTCAACTTAGAAAAGTCTGGCAAGTCGCACACACTCTCCAGACTGTGTTTCATTTTCCTATACTGGCCACTAGAATTTTATGCTTTATCCTAATCATGAGGAGTGCAAGCAACAAAAAGAGTCATGGTAACCCGAGCCTCACCATATTTTGATGTCAGCACACTATTCCAGATCACTCATATTAGCCTTCAAGTTGTAATCTTTTCCCTCTGTCCAGAGCTCTTAACAGCACTGCACTGGACCTTGGTCCTGCCATAGTGATGGAGAATAAAATGTCCTAAAGGAAGGTGTCCAAAGAGAAAGGGATAAAAGAGAACCCTGGGAGGTCAGTCCTAGAATGAGCCAAAGCTTGCACTTCCTCAGAGAACAATCTCTTTCTC
Source organism: Neophocaena asiaeorientalis asiaeorientalis (assembly GCF_003031525.2). NCBI lineage: Eukaryota > Metazoa > Chordata > Mammalia > Artiodactyla > Phocoenidae > Neophocaena > Neophocaena asiaeorientalis. The sequence goes on from NW_020174560.1 coordinate 1,932,463, forward strand.
CAGCTCATTTAATCTGTAGTTTCTAAGAGACCAGCCTAAAGGACTTTAGCCAATCTGATATCAGGCAACTGCTCCAACACACTTCCCATCAATACATGGTGAGACAGTGGTGTCCAAGAAATATCAAGTCAGGGCAAAGGGAGCAACAAGTCAGTCAGGCCTGAATGTTACATCATTAGTTTTCTCCAACCTTGGCTTAAAAAGACATGTTTGCTAAAAGACTATGAAATAATACTTTTTCTTTCAAAAAGTACCATTTTTTTCTTCTCTGTCTCTAAATGAGAAAATACAATACTGACTTGAAAAAATAATATTTAGGATTTTCCTCTAATAGTTCTCAAAATAGTGGTTGTCATTTTTTCTTCTCCTCCCATAGAGAGTATTCTTAAAACAAACAAAAACTCCTTATAAGTTGAGACTGAGTTCAGTCTTATTTTTCATTTATTTGGAAATGTTCTCTGGGTATTATTTTACATCTGTTTTCTGTTGGCACTATGACACCCCTTAGGATAAGCAGAGTTAGTTTCATCATCTCTATTTTATAGATGTGGAAGGAAACTTGGAAAATTTTGTGACACACCCAGATGTCTCAGCTCATAAGTTTTGGGGCCAGGACTGGAGCCTCCAAGTTCTGACTCTGCTTTCCAAAATCAGAGACCTTCAGAGCACTTCTGTTTATACTCTTGTTGTTATTGCTCTTGTTGTATTGAGTGGTGTGTGTGTGTGTTTTTGTGTTTCCTCCATACATACTAAACATAGAGATTCACTATGCAGAATCATAAAAAAATGAAACTCAAAACTAATGAAACTGTTACTACCTAAAAATTTACTTTCTGATTGGCCTATAAATGATATTACTCAGAACAGAAAACAAAGTCATTGTAATTAAGTCCTGGAAAGACTGAGAAAACCAATGATAGAAGCTTCATAAGAGTCATCAGAGAAGACTTCTGGGAACAGGTGAGGACCCACTGTTCTGTGAGATACAGGACACTGGTTTTCTCAACTTCTGACACAACCAGCTGTGGGGGAACTGTCCCACTGAGTGGTCTGTGCTTTTAGGAAGTTCTGTCACTGAGTGCAACTTTAATGAGCTTTTAAAAATTTATTTTATTGAAATATAGTTGATATATAATGTTGTGTTAGATTCTGCTGTACAGCAAAGTGATTCAGTTATATATATATTCTTTTCCATTATGGTTTATCACAGGATGTTGAATATAGTTCCCTGTGCTATACAATAGGACCTTGTTGCTTATCCATTCTATATATAGTAGTTAGCATCTACTAATCCCAAACTCTTAATCCGTCCCTTCCCCAAGCACCTCCCTCTTGGCAACCACAAGACTGTTCTCTAAAGCATGGGATATCTTTCCATTTCTTTGAATCATCTTCAGTTTCCCTTATTAATGTTTCATAGTTCTCAGACTATAAGTCATTCACCTCCTTGGTTAGGTTTTTTCCAAAATATTTTTTTTATGTGATTTTAAAAGGGCTTTTTTTTTATGTGTGTGCTTTTTTTTTTTAACTTTCTCTTTCTGATATTTCATTGTTAGTGTAAAGAAATGCAACATATTTCTGTGCGCTAATCTTTACCTTGTTACGTTGCTGAATTTGTTTATCAGGTCATGGTAGATTTTCTGTGGAGTCTTAAGGGTTTTCTATATATAGTAGTATGTCATCTGCATATAATGATAATTTTATCTCTTCTCTTCCAATTTGGATAAATTTTCTTTCTTTTTTCTTGTTTGATTGCTGTGGCCAGGACTTCCAGTACTATGTTGAAGAGAAATGGTGAGAATGGGCATCCTTGTCTTGTTCCACATTTGAGTGGCAAGGCTTTCAGCTTTTCATCATTGAGTATTATGTTTGCTGTGGGTTTGTCATAAATGGCTTTTATTCTGTTGAGATGTGTTCCCTCTATACCCACTTTGGTAAGAGTTTTTTATCATGAATGGATGCTGAATTTAGCAAATGCTTTTTCTGCATCTATTGGGATGGTCATGTGGTTTTGTCTTTTCTTTTGTTGATGTCGTGTATCAGATTGATTGAGCTGAGTATGTTGAACCATCCTTGTGACACTGCAATGAATCCTACTTGATCGTGGTGTATGCTCTTTTGTATGTGTTGTTGGATTTGGTTTGTTAATATTTTGTTGAGAATGTTTGCATTTATATTCATCAAAGATATTGGCCTGTAATTTTCTTTTTTGATAGTGTCTTTTTCTGGCTTTGGTGTCAAGGTGATGGTGACTTCATAAAATGACTTTGGGAGTGTTCTCTCCTCTTCAGTCTTTTGGAAGAGTTTGAGAAGGATCAGTGTAAGTTCTTTGTATGTTTGGTAGAATTCTCCAGTGAAGCTATCTGGTCCTAGACATTGTTTGCAAGGGGTTTTCTTATTACAGATTCTATTTCATTTCTAGTGATCACTCTGTTCAAATTATCTGTTTCTTCTTGGTTCAGTGTTGGTGGGTTGTATGTTTCTAGAAATGTGTCTATTTCTTCTAGGTTTTCCAGTTTTTTGGCATGTAATTATTAATGATATTTTCTTATGTTTTTTTATATTTCTGCAGTATTAGTTAGTATTCCTCTCTTTCATGTCTTATTTTGTTTATTTGGTCATCTCTCTTCTGTTTTTGGTGAGCCTGGCCGGAGATTTGTCAATTATGTTTACCCTTTCAAAGAACCAACTCTTGGTGTTGTTGGTTATTTCTATTGTTCTTTTAATCTCTGTTTTATTTATTTCCTCTCTGATCTTTATTATTTCCTTCCTTCTGCTGCATTTAGGGTTTTTTGTTCTTCTTTTTCTAATTCTTTTAGGTAGTAGGTTAAGTTGTTTATTTAAGATTTTTCTTGTTTTCTGAGGAAGGCCTATATCGCTTTGAACTTCCCACTAAGAACTGCTTTTTGGCATCCCATAGATTTTCTATGGTTGTGTTTTCATTGTCATGTATCTCAAGGTATTTTTTAATTTCCTCTTTGATTTCATCATTAACCTATTGGTTATTTTTAGTATCATGTTGTTTATTTGCCATGTAATCTTTTTTTTTTTTTTCTCATTTCTCTTTCTGTGGTTGATTTCTAGTTTCATGCCACTGTGGTCAGAAAAGATGCTTGAAATAATTTCTATCCTCTTAAATTTCTGAGGCTTGTTTTGTGTCCTAGTGTGTGGTCAGTATTAGAGAATGTTCCATGTGTACTTGAAAAGAATGTGTATTCTGGGGGATTTTTTTTGGGGGGGGAATGGTTTGTCCTGAAAATATCAATTATGTCTCACTGTTCTGTTATGTAATTTAGGATCTCTGTTGCTTTATCGCTTTTCTGTCTAGAAGGTCTGCCCATTGATGTCAGTGGGATCTTAAAATCTCCTATTATTTTTTTGAATTTTATTTAATTTATTTTTTTTATACAGCAGGTTCTTGTTAGTTATCTATTTTATACATATAGTCTCCTACTATTATTGTATTACCATCAATATCTCCCTTTTTGTCTGTTAGTATTTGGTTTTTGTATTTGGATGCTCCTATATTGGGTGCATATACCTTAACAAATGTAATATCCTCTTCTTATACTGATCTTTTTATCATTATATAGTGTCCTTCTTTATCTTTCTTTATGACCTTTGTTTTAAAGTCTATTTTGTCTGATGTGAGTATAGCTACCCCTGCTTTCTTGTCATTTCCAATTGCATAAAATATCTTTCTCCATCCCCTCACTTTCAATCTGTGTGTGTCCTTTGCCCTAAAGTTGGTCTCTTATAGGCAGAATATTGTAGGCTCTTGTTTTTTTTTACCCAGTCTGCCATCCTATGTCTTTTGATTGGAGCATTAAGTCCATTGATATTTAAGGTAATTATTGATAAGTATGTATTTATTGTCATTTTAAACCTTGCTTTCCAGTTGATTTTGTATTTCTTCTTTGTTCCTTTCTTTTCCTTTTTGTTTTTCCTCTTGTGGTTTGATGGTTTTCTTTTTTATTATGCTTGTGTTCTCTTTTTTTTGGCTTTTGTGAATTTACTGTATGTTTTTGCTTTGTGGTTATCCTATTTTTCAAATATGTTAACCCCTTCCTATATCTACTTGCTTAGACTGGTGGGCATATAGGCTTAAACATGTTTTTTAAAAATCTGTATTTTCTCACTCTCCTCTTCCACATTTTATGATTTTCATGTCCTCTTTTACATCTCATGTTTATCATTCTGCTGTTCAATGTGGTTATCACTGCTTTCACAGAAATTTTTTGATTTTTGTTTTTAATCTGTGTACTGGCTTATTTAAGTGAATTACTTTCCAATTGTGATTTTTCTCTTTCTTATAGATTCTTGCTTCTTTTTTATTTAGAGAAGACCTTTTAATATTTCATTTAAGATAGGTTTAATATTGCTCTATTCTTCCAGTTTTTGCTTGTCTGAGAAATCCTTTACCTCTCCTTCTAATCTAAATGATAATCTTGGTGGTTAGGGTATCCTAGGTTGCAGGGTTTTCCCTTTCAGGACTTTGAATATATCTTGCCACTCCCTTCTGGCCTGCAACATTTCTGTAGAGAAATAAGCTGATAGCCTTGTGGTGCTTCCCTTGTAATTAACTCTTTGTTTTCCTCTTGCTGTCTTTAGAATCCTCTCTTTATCTTTAACGTTTGCCATTTTAATTATAATATGTCTTGGTGTAGGTCTGTTTGGGTTGGTTCATCTTGTTTGGGATCCTCTGTGTTTCCTGCACCTGGAAGTCGGTTTTCTTTTTAGGTTTGGTAAGTTTTCAGCCATAATTTCTTCAAATACATTTTTGATCCTCTTTTCTTCTCCTTCTGGGATCCCTATTATGCGTAGATTGGCAAGCTTTATATTATCCCATAGGTCTCTTATATTGCTTTTATTCTTTTTTTTTTTTTTATTTGTCTCTCCGTTTGCTATTCTGATTGGGTGATTTCCATCATTCTATCTTCCAGATCACTTATTCATTCTTCTGCATTATTCAGCTTGCTATTTATTGCCTCAAGCTCAGCTTTCATCTTGGCAAACGAGTTTTCTAATTTCTTTTTGTTCCTCTTTATAGTTTCTAGTTACTTTTTACAGCAATTTGCATTTCTATTGATAGCTTTTCAATCCCTTCAGTATTTACATTACCTCCTTTTTGAACTCAGTGTCTATTAGACTGAAGAGGTCTGTTTCATTGTTTGTTCTTTCAGGGGAATTCTCTTGATCTTTTAATTGGGAGTGATTTCCTTGCTTATTTATTTTACTTATATTTCTCTTACTTTATGAGTTTAGGAGAAACAGTTGTCTACTGTGGTCTTGAAGGTTTATTTTTATGTGAGTGCATCCCTGTTTAGTCTGCATGAGTTTAATATTTTTGGTGTGAGGGCTGTTTTTAGTATGGATGCCTGCCACGTCTTTCCTCAGTGTGTGCTGGTCAATATTACTTTGATAGGGGATGTGACTGGTGTTGCGGTGACCAGAGTTTGAACTGGATATTGAGTGGGGCCTTCTCTTTGCTCTTTGGTTGTCATAGTCCTGTTGGGGGCAGGGTCTGATCCCCAGTTGTTGCAGTAGAAGCCCCCAGATCCATTTCTGAGCTGCTGTGTGAGGTAGGTGGTATTGGAATACTCCTCCTGGGAGAGGAGCCACTGAGGATTTCTCTGTCAGAGTTGTCTACAGGGGAATGCACTCTGTGGTGTCACCCATTGTGAAGGCTCACAAAGTACACTATTTCTTGGCACTGCGTTCAGCCCCACCTCAACTGTGAAAATGCAGGCAATCAGCCCTGGTGTCCCTCAGGTGCTGTGATCACAAATCCATCAGCACAGATCAGCTGGTGTATGTCCATCAAAGTCAGGTACCAGGACCGCAGTAGTCACACACCTCGACTGACTGTGGGAGGTATGGAAGCAGCCTAGACCCCAGTCCAACCTCCATGTGTGTGTGCCCACATATCCCACAGCTGCCAAGGCCAGTCCCATTCCAGCTATGGGAGCACACGTACTGGGATGCCCTGCAGCCTCTGAATTTATAAAGCTTGAGGCAGTGACATAAGATGGCAAATCACACAGGTGGAGGGAGAGGGCTCAGATTTCAGCCTATAGGACTAAAGGGACCTGTTCAGTTGTCATGTATTTCAAACAGCTCCGTATCTTCATTTCATTTGTTATATACAAAGTCTTTTCTCCAAAAATAATACATGCTTATTAGAGCAGAAGTAAGAATGTGATGCATTTTGAAAGTTCCAAAGACCTTGGTACAATAATCATTATCACTATAGCAAACACACATTCAGGTCTTACATGTGCCATGTTCTCTTCTGAGAATTTTTCACACATCTCATTTGGTCTTGATAACAACAACCTATGCAGTATTTCCTATTATTTTCCTATTGTATGCATGAGGAAACTAAGTCATAGAGTTTGATATTCCCAAGGTTGCCTTGTTTAAACCACTGAGATGTTAACCTCTGAGATCTCCCCAGGCCTTGAACAATTTCCGCCAGGCATTTTTGCCTTGCTCAGCTGCCAAGGAAGTAGCTGTTACGTGAAATCTGAATACAGCACCTGGATGGAGAGGGTTGCTTGTCTGATGATTCACACTTTTAAATAAAATAATAAAATTCTTGGCTAGACATCTTCACCATCCCACCTGGAATGTGGTCACTGCAGGTCCAAAACACACTTGGATGATATTTCAGCTTGAATATCATAATTTGCACATTCAGTTGTAGAAGTTCTGCATGGTGGCCTTGTGATCACAGTCCTTGTCCAGCGCCTGCCAAAAGCTGGCTCCTGCTTTGGCTTCCTGTCTGGCTGCTTTTTGCTGGAAGCAGATAGGGGAGGGTGGGATGTCTTCTCCTTTAGTTGCAAATCTAAGCTAAAAAGAGACAAACTGAGTGAGTGGCCCAAATGGAAATCCTGCTTCAACCATTATTTACTGAGCAGTTAGTATTCATCGAACGTTAACCTGTATCTTATTACAGTGGATCTTCCCAGGAGCTCTGTGGGATGAGTGTCACTATCGATGTTGTACAGATGGGGCATTAGATTCAGAGGCACTAAGTACTTGTCAAAGTCATTCAGCTACGAGAATGGAAGGAATCTGATTCCAGGTTCCCTGCTATTGCTGCTGTATCAAGGTGCTTCTAGCCCACTTTGTGATGAACAAACTGAAGAATGGAGGGGAAATATAATAAAGATGATGGTCATAATAACAAACATCACTATTAACATTTATTGAGTTCTCACTATGTGCTAGGCACTATGGGAACACTTTACAAGCATCATTTCATTTCATCCTCACTACAACCATGTGAAGTAGGTACTAACTTCCCTTATGTTACAAAGAATTAAAATGTTGCTCAGAGATGTTAAGTCATTAGACCAAGATAACAAAAGATAGCACCAAGATATGAGCCCAGGAATTTTGTCTTTATAGCTGTTATAACAGCTATACAGCTATACATAAACATACAATGTGGGGATTCTGGATTAGATTCTTCCCCTGCCCTATATCTTTAGTCTGAGCACCAAGAGAGAGATGAGACAAGCACTTTGAAAAAATAGGTCCGACTGCCAACATTGCCAACAGAACTCATTCAGCCAAAGTCACAATTCTCAACATTTACTTCCATTTTCTAAGGCAGTTTCTTAGGAAAACTGCAAGCAGACTCTGGGGCAGATGATGGAGGTCAGGATGTCCAGGCCAGTTACCTGTGTCAAGAAATCCTTTTTATCCCACCTGATTGGGAGTCAACTCGGGAGGAAATTTGGATGCTTTGCCAAGTATTTGAAAATACACCACCCTGTCACTGAGATATGAGAAGGACCCTTAGGTTAGTAGCGTTATAACACCACTTCTGGATGGGAATCACTCATGTGTCTCTGCAGCCATGGAGGTTGTCACTCCTCCTGGTGAAGATAGTGGAAACTCTTTGCAGAGTGACTGAGAACAGAGTCATGTCTGGCAAAGGAGAAAGGGAAAAAGAAAAGGAATGGCAAACTGAGGATTAGTTTTATATCTAGTTATTAACATACAAAACCCAAAAGGAGCAGGGCTGTTTTGTGTGTATGTATTATTTGTGACACATTTTCCTTTCCCTCCTCACTAAAACAAGACATCATTTAAACAATGTTACAGCAACATTAGAAGAAGTTTAACAAAGAAAATATTCACATTCTGCATTGGTTCTTTATGATCCTTGCTAGTCTTTGTTCATATACTGTCCATTTTTATGTGACTGTGATCATAGACTAGAGTGAATGTTTTTCCATGTTGTCCCATATTCTTGAAAATATTTCTTATCAGAAGATAACTCAATGTATGGATTACCCGGACCTATTACTTTTTTCTGTCTTGTTTTCAATGACATCTTTGATGTTTGCATCTCTATTCTAGAGTGTGAGCTTATTCATATACCTTCCAGAGGGTACAGAAAGACTGAAAATCCAGGGAAATGTGAATTTTTCTATTCTGTCATGTAGTCATGACTCTCATTAAAAATAAGACAGCTGTTTGAAAGAAGAAGGGAGAAGGAAAAGATGGGTCAAAATAGTTTATTTAAATGAACTTTCATTCTAGTTATTTTCAAGTTAGGAAAACTAAATGTGAAGAAACTCACCAACAAGCTGAGGAGCAGCTTTGCACTCTGCAGCCTTGGCAGTGGGCCAGCAGCTACTCCCAGGGGAGGGCACCTCTGGCTGCACCAGCAGCCTTGCCAAGGCTGGTCAAGGGGAGGGAAAGAAATGCTTCGCATTCCTTTGGCTATGTTTAGTCACTGACTCGGGAAGTAGGTCTGTGTCACTCAGCTGGTAGCTTCACTACATCTTCCTGAGAAGCCAAGGTTTCAGGTCCCACCCCAGGATCTTGGCAGCTTCCCAAAGGCAGCTTCCTTGTCATGGAAGGTGGATGGAGGCATGCACAGGAGAAGGGAGCTCTTTCTCCGTGGTTCTTCCAGGGAAACGGGGATCAGAGGAGCAGGAATGACACCACATCACTCAGCTTAGTTTGACCCACAAACTCCAAAGAATTCCAGTATGAAACCTGTACAACTATCACCCAGTTGCAGGTACTTCCAAGAGAAGAGGAAAGATTGGGCTCTCTGCCCCATGCCCCACTATCTCCTTAACCAGCACTCAGCTTAGCCTTTGCTCCAACCACAAAAATGTAGAGACAAAAACAGCACAAAACGGTGGCAAATCCTCATTGCCAGAGTGAAGAAGCAGGGGTCCACAGGTACAGAGGACACCAAACCTGGAACTCAGAGTTATACTCCTGAAGAATAATCTCTCTCTCTCTCTTTTTAAATAAATAAATTATTTATTTATTTTTGGCTTCTCTGAGTCTTCTACACTGCGCGTAGGCTTTCTTTAGTTGAAGCGAGTGGGGGCTACTCTTCGTTGTGATGTGTGGTCTTCTCATTGCACTGTTTCCTCTTGTTGCAGAGCATGGGCTCTAGATGTACGGGCTTGAGTAGTGTGCATGTGGGCTCAGTAGTTGTGGCGCACAGGCTTTGTTGCTCCACGGCATGTGGAATCTTCCCAGACCAGGGCTCGAACCCGTGTCCCCTGCATTGGCAGGCAGGGTACACGGGTTCTTAATCATCGTGCCACCAGGGAAGTCCCAGAATAATCTCTTGATGAACTTTTTTTTTTCAATGCTTTTTTTTTTAATTTTTTGAATTTTATTTTATTTAGTTTTTTATACAGCAGGTTCTTATTAGTCATCAGTTTTATACCCCTCAGTGTATACATGTCAATCCCAATTGCCCAATTCATCACACCACCATCCCCACCCCCTCCGCAGCTTTCCCCCCTTGGTGTCTATACATTTGTTCTCTACATCTGTGTCTTAACTTTTGCGTCTTGATGAACTTTTTATTTAAAATTCTTATACAGCACTGCTCAACAGTTTCATATTGCCTACAACAGCAATTTATCATTTATAATATTTCAATCGTTTAAAATTTTTAAGTGTTAACACATTTGAAATTATTTGGAGTTATTTATATTAAATATACCTGATAATTTTGCTTTTGACTAAATATGGGAATTTGGGGGAACAAACAAAAATGGTGGCAAAGAGGGTGTATGGTAAAGGTGACAATGGTGATGGATATTTTAGAAGAAAATAAGCCCACACCAATAAAAAATAAATCCCTTAAACATGCAGTAAAATATCTTTGTCTGCCTGAAGAATTTCTATGGCAGCTTGCGGGGCCTGAAATATAGGTTTGTGTTGTTTGTGTATGGGGCAGTATTTAGACATATAAGTTGCTTCAGGGCTAATTCTTGTTGATTTATTTTCTGGACAGCCCTGATTCTAGAGCCCTTTCCCCAGGAGCATGGGAGGCTGAGTGAGAGTGGGGATGGTGATATTCTGGAGAGATTTAGAATGGAGAGGTCACAGTTACAGGAGACACCTCTCAGATGTAAAAAGGTCACCCTCCCCTTTTTTCCCCTTTAAATAAGACACTGTTCTTGCCACCAGCTATCTGGGAGGTTGGACCTGCATGGGACCCCACCAAGAGGTTCGAGTCTGGTGTTGCTCCTCCCAGGACATCTTTGCCATCTTCCCATGGGTTTCATTTCTAGTCAGTTATTAGAAGCTCTCTTCCTGTTCCTGTAAGTCCCTCTCACCCACCCTCCCAGACCTAAACATGTACCAGGAGAGGTCCTGACAGTTCCGTATGAAAGGAAAGCCCAAAGCCAAAAGGAAGCTGTGCTGTGTAGATCTGCCTCAGCCCCTGTGGTACTTATCTTTAGCTCTTCCTATTTCCACCTGAAAGTATTAACATCTTTCCTCTCTTTGTGAGGGCAAGGTTTTGTGGTTTTTTAAAATGGCTTTATTGAGTATAATTCACATACCATGCAATTTTCTCACTTAAAATGTACAGTTCAAGGGCTTTTAGTATATACACAGGGTTGTGTGACCCTCACCACAATTAGTTTCAGAACATTTTATTACCCCCTAGAGAAACCCCACATCCTTTAAGCCAGCACTCTGCAGCTCCTCCATCCTCCCAGCTCTAGGAAACCACTAATCTAATTTTTGTCTCTACGGATTTGCCTATTCTGAATATTTCATAGAAACAGAATCGATGATCTTTTAAAGCATCCCACTATTCTTCCACAGTCTGGCAAAACAAAAACAAAAACAAAAAACTTGAACCTAGCAGGTGAATTAGTTAAATGAGTTACCTTATTAAGTATAATTAGATAACCTGGTTTGAGGATTAATATAATCCATGAAGTGGGAAACTAGATAGTCCAAGATGAAAAGTCTCATATTTTGTTAATCAGAGTCTGCTTTGGATATCATCAAAGTGTAAGGACAACCTATGATTCATAGCCTCCCCTAGGTGGGCTCCCACAAACACAGCCCCCTGTGCTTCCAGCCTGTTCAACTTTACAACAGGGATGCCATAGCTCAACAATTCAGAAATCAATTCCTTAGAAGACTGGTGTTCTCTCATGAGCTGGCACACCACTCTGAGTGTTAACAGGCAATAACACTAAAATGCACTAAAGATCATGTAATTTATTCCCAACATGCTGTTATTCTTTCCAAACATTAGCTTTGGAGCAGAACGTTTGCTAAATGTTGTCTTTATTTCCAAAGCTTGGGGTAAAATCATATGCAACCAATGACTGAGAGATAATTGGCCACTTTACAGTTTTAACCCCAAATGAACTCCCCTGTCTGAGTAAATTTCCTGGTAAGAGATCCCATTTTAACAGAACGTGAAAGTGTCAAGAAGGATGGAGCTTACAGATCACAGTATGGTCTGTTAGATAAATGACCAGGAGTAATATTTCTTAAAACCACATTTTTGTAGACAGAGTTAACAGAAAACCTAGGGAAAAAATACCCAGTGGTTCAGCATTCATGCTTAAATGAAAATAACATGTGTGCATTTCAGCCCAAGATGTGCCAGGGCTTGGAGGGAAATTGGCAAGGACTAATACTAAGAGCCTTTCAGGGGCTGTTAGGCATTGTCATCTTGAGTCTGACCTTACAGCCTTCTCTTTGAGGAGAAAGCAAAAGGTGACTGACTGCTTAAGGCTTTGCTCTCAGAGTTGTGACAAAGAATCCCGAAAGCTCCTCTACTGAAGCTGGCTTCTTTTCACTGAGTTGGCACTGAGTCAGAAGTTAAGTGATCATTTTGTTTAATAGCTAAAGACATGAATGTCTTGTGCTTTTCAACCTAAAGATGGTCTCTGGCACTGACTCTAGATCCCTGGATGTTGAGAAGTATCCAAGAAGGTTAGGGTACTCTTGTCCTGTGTTTAAAGTGAGGCTTTTGGTTTCTTCCTTTGGATCATCATCTTTCCTAAGGTCTGCCTCATGGTGACCTGATGACTGTGAGTTGTGTTTTGCAGAATGGATAGGCAGTTTTACTGTTTTAAGTTCAAATTTCAGGTCTTGAGCCACTTGTTTTAGGATTCAGATTCTCCACAATGGAAGGAAATATGAAATTGTTCCAGTCATTCCTCTACTTGGATGGAGAGGTGATTTAAATCTCCTATCAGAGAGGACATCTGTCAGTAGGAGCTCATCCTGAAGATTAAATAAGTAATTCAAGAAGCATTGGACTAGGAACTATCCTGAGTCCTGGGAAACAGGAGAAAACTAACTATGGCCACTGCCTTCAAGCTGCTTATGATTTATTGGTTATAGGTTGTGGGGAAGATGGAGGAGAACATCAATGTGGAGAGCATTACGACAGGTGAGTATGGATTATGATGGAGCATAGCCTAGTGTGGGTCAGAAAGACTTCCTAGGGGAAGGGATTCCTTTATTGGGTCTTGAGTAGCAATACAAGTTGGCCAGGCATCTAGAAGTTGGCAGTTGAGTAGAAGAGACAGGCAGAGATACATCCTATGAAAAAGTACAGCAATAGAGCCTAACGTGGTTCGGCATGGTTTGGGTGGGTGGACATTTTTTTTTTTTTTGAAGATGGGGCTGGGCCAATAGGCAAAAGCCAGAGAAATAGAACCCTTGTATTTGAAATAAGACATATCACTTTCCTAGATTGTCCTGCCTCTTCCAACATGGCAACTGGTGTCCCGAGTTTTGTCTTAGCAATTATGACTGTACACATGCCCTTCCCTTTTGCTCCAAACAGAGAGATCTGTAATCAAATTCTGGCTCTGCCACTTACTGTGTATGTAACCTCAGACAAATTAGCCACATAGATCCTCTGTTTTCTCTTCTGAAAAATGGGACCAAACTAGGAACAATATCTTGGGGTTATAGTGAGTATTCTCAGGATCAAACAAGCACAATTCCTGGCATTAAAAGTTCTCATAAAATATTTGTGGAATCAAACTGGGCATACAAGTGAAAAGGAAACAAATACCTGGAAAACAGGCTCTTGCTTTCCAAACACCAGTAGCTGCCAAAGCAGCCTAGCACACCTGGAAAGAGGTAGAAATGGGACCTGAACACTGAAGAAGAGTGACAGGAAGCCAGGGATCCAGAAACAGGAGACAGTAGGCCAGAAAAGTAGATCAAAGTGGGAGGGATGCAGCTTGTGCCAGAACAACAAGGGTACCACTAGGTCAGGAGTGCAGACAGGAGGGAGGGGGTGGCAGATGCTTGCTCATAGGGCACTTCAGGGAATGGATGCACAGCAGCCCATGGCTTCCTCTTTCCTGATGTAGTCTTGATGTCCTGTCAGACCCTGGAAAGAAATCAAAAAACAGGGAAAAAGGCAGAAAAAAGGGAAAATAGAACAGTTGCATTTTTGTATAGTAACAATAACATTCTTTCATGATAAGTGCAGACAACAAACTTGAAAAGGAAAGGAACTTCCTCAACTGTATAAAGGTCATCCATGAGCAGACAACAGCCAACCTCATTCTTAATGATGAAAGATTCTTTTCCCCTAAGATCAAGAACAAGACAAAGTTGTCTGCTCTTGTCACTTCTATTAAAAATTATACTGGAGCCAAGAAAAAGAAATAAAAGATTGGAAAGGAAGAAGTAAAACTATCTCTATTTGTAGATGACATGGCCTTGAATATAGAAAAACAATCTTGGAAAGAACAAAAAGTTTGAAGATTTACAGCTTCTGATTTCAAAACTTACTACAAATTGACATTAATCAGGACACTGTGGTATTGGCATGAGGACAATCATAGATCAATGGATGAGAACTGAGAGTCAGAAATAAACCTTCTCATTTATGATCAACTGATTTTCCACAGGTGGTGCCACAAGATTCAATGGGGAAAGTATAATCTTTTCAATATACAGTGCTGGGGCAACTGGATATCGACTTACAAAAGAATGAAGTTCGATTCTTACCTCACACCATACCCAAAAATTAACTCTAAATGGATCAAAGACATAAATGTAAGAGCTAAAACTATAAAATGCTTAGAAGAAAACACGGGAGAAAATCTTCATGGTATTGGATTTCACAATGATTTCTTAGATATGACACCAAAATCACAAGCAACAAAAGAAAAAATTGGTAAATTGGACTTCATCAAAAGTAATAAATTTTCTGCTTCACAGGATATCATCAAGAAATTAAAAACAACCCACAGAATGAGAGAAAATGTTTTCACATTATACATATATTTAAATGAAATACTGATATATACTACAACATGGATGAGACTTGAGAATATTATGTCATATGAAAGGAGATCAGTCAAAAAAGACCACATCATTCCATTTATATGAAATTGTATAATTCCATTTATATGAAACATCCAGAATAGGCAAATCCATAGAGACAAAGAGTAGACTAGTGGTCGCCTAGGATTGGGAAGTAATGATGAGTGACTAATGGATAAGGAGTTTCTTTTTCGGATGATAAAATGTTCTAAAATTGATTGTGGCAATGATTGCACAACTCTATGAATATACCGAAAGCCACTGAAGTGTACACTTTAAATGAATAAATTGTATGGTATGTGAATTATACCTCAATAATGCTGTTCCGAAAATTACCAATAACGATAGACGTAGTTGTCATTAACGAGTGCTTTCCAAATGCCAGGCACTGTGCTAAGCTCTCTAATCTTACCTAAGTCTCACAATATATATGCCAGGAAGGTTTTCTTATCTTTATTTACAATGAAAAAGCATAAGTTCAGAGACATTAACGAACTTGCCCATGGTCACAAAACCAGTAAGTACCATAATAGTTAGGAGTTAGGACTCTGACCCATTTTTGTCCCACTTTGGGTGTCAGGGTCTTATTAAAAGGTCTTAGCTGGATCTTGTGAGCCTTCCTGTGCTGCAAGTCCAGTGTTTACAATATGACCAACTACCAAAGAGCAGGAGTTAGTGAAACCTCTGCTTCCCAACTTTCCCACCAGGGAACAGTGGTGAGGTGTTGGGTCCCAGTTGCTGCTTGATACAGGGTGGAGAGGACTCTGTGCTCAGCTAGTTGTGTTCTCTGGCCTTCTTAGGACACATTTGTTGTACAGACTCCCTTAACTCCCCCTCAGATGTGTTACAGCTGTAATTCTGGAAGTGAGACTCTCGATCCCCCACCCCCAGCATCTGATTTTACAGATTATGTCTGGTGTTTGAAACTGAGTCCTGTTCCTATTGGATCTGTCTGCTTCCTAGTTCCAAGAAATAAAACGTGAGAAGGAAGGTGTTAGGCTCATGAAGACAGAGATTTCAAATAGTTCTGACCAATGAAAATTTGGATGAGTTTTGGGAAAATGACTCTGAAGCAGATGGATTACATTTTCTGTTTGCACTCAGCAATTAAGGGGAAAAGGGGCACCAGAGCCAAATGTGCTTGGGATCTTGTCAAATTCCCAGTGTTGGAAAACATTTCAGGATGTTTGACTGAGCTTGGCAAAATCAGTACCTTGACTGTGCCCCTTATTTCTTAGTCAAAGGTGACTGAACAACTTGCAATGATCCAAGTCCATGAGAAGCCACAGGCATGATTACTATTTTGTGGGAGGTGGCACAATGGCACCTTCTCTCAATGGAAATTTCAATGGGGGTATTAACTACAAACACAGTTATGATAACAGAGTTTTTGAGAAAGAGAGTGAAAATCAACTGAAGTATCAGAATTTAAGTCCTAAGGAAAACAATGTAACCTTCTATTTCACTCTTTGTGATCAAGAGCAGAGGCTGGCTTAGGAGATTGAGACTGACATATACACACTACTATATATAAAATAGATAACTAATACAAACCTACTGTATAGCACAGGGAACTCTACTCAATACTCTGTGATGACCTATATGGGAAAAGAATCTTAAAAAGAGTGGATATATTTATATGTATAGCTATTCACTTTGCTGTACAGCAGAAACTAACACAACATTGTAAATCAACTATACGCTAATAAAATTAATTTTTAAAATTAATTAATTAATTTAAAAAAAAAGAGCAGAAACTGAAAGGGAAATTGTCTTTCCATGACAGGCCCCAAACCCTTATTCTCTGCATTCTAAAGTATTTCCAGGAATTTTTATAGCCTCATCTCACCTTTTGGTTTTTCCACTGGATTTTTTAGAATCAGAGCAGAACAGGGCTTCCTTGGTGGCACAGTGGTTGAGAGTCGGCCTGCCGATGCAGAGGACACGGGTTC